>NC_139000.1:77890744-78074255 GCF_964374135.1 Grampus griseus | reverse complement strand
GGATCATGTTTGAGTGGTTGAGATTTCACTGCCCTGAAACAGGTTATCTTACAGACCATTTATTTGTCAGGGTATGATTTATCAGCAACCAGTTCCGGGCCTTGCATGAGAATGAATCTTCTCACAGCCTGAGCATAAAAGACTAATGAAATTCAAAATCAACACCACATTTGAAAGCTTTAGCTCCGATCAGTGAGGGGAGGAGGTTGGAGTTAATGTCCCATTCTGTTCTGCTCAGATGAAGCTGATAACAAGTACTACATGTGTGGATGCGTTTTCATCTCCATCTGCTGTGTTGAGTGTTAGCTCTCTATTTATTCTAGCTCATCCCCATGTTTGTGCTGATGGTAAATAAAAGGTGTAGCACAGGAATGAAAGGAAAATAGTGATTTTAACCATTTTGGAAAAGAAAAATGGTGGGGTTAGGCATTTCTTATAAAATAAGGGAAGTACAAAAAGACTTGTGAAGGCACTTAAAGCTAACTTAAACTCTCAGGGCCATTGGAAGTTCAGCATGCAAAAAAATCCCCAAAACAAAAAAAACTTTATGTAAAATTTAATCAAATTGATCAGAGCATTCAACATCTATATACTAATGTTTTAATGATATCCTGTTTAATAAGAGTAGTAAAAATGCTAAAATTTTTTTAAAAATTATTCTAGGTTAGAAACAACAGGCTACTTATTTTATAAGATGATCTAAATAAGTCTTTCTAATGCAGGAAAAAAAAAAATCTCTTTAACTCTCACAGAATGTTTAAGGCTGTTTAAACAGTTGCCTGCCGGAATTTCTCAGTTTATATAGGATCCAGGAATCCAATGGTAAAGAACTTGAATCCACTTCAGATATAACTTAACACATCTGATATGTTGAGATGTATGTTTTTTCTCAGGGGCAGAGTGCTGGATCCTGGAGAGTTGTGTCTAGAGAGGGATGAAGAAGAAGGAAAGCATCATGGTGGACAATGGTGGTGGTAGGATCCATAGACTTAGCAGCAGGTCTGGGAGTTGTGAGTGAGCCCTGGTCACTGGTACAGTGTAACGCTGCATTTGAATACATCCTAATACAGCTTCACACCAACTCTTACCTCTTTTTAAATATAATAGTTGTTTATTGTGAGGAGGAGAACACTAGGATTTTTTTTTTAAAGGCTATTACTAAGAACCTGATTACCTTGGCTGCAACACCCCGCTCAACACTTTAAAAAGTTATCTAGAAAGGAGAGGTGCTTGCCTGCAGGAGAAAAACAGAATGAGTTACAAAGCAGCAGGTGGTTCAAGAAGAATACAGCACCAAGCAGCAACAGCAGGAAAACAGTGACAAAACTCACCTCATTGGTGGTTGAGTTGAGCATTGATGACAGTTTCAAAGCTCTGGAGACAGGGAGGCAATTAACAGGGAGAGACGCTCTCCAAACACAAATGACCACAGGACAGAAGTGGCCCGTATGAGTAACTGGCAAGACAAACCACCCCACCTTGAAGACTCCTAGAAAATTACCTAAGTGCGTAAGAACTAAGGTCTACCTCTTGGCAGTTGGGAATTCTTAATGCCAATAATGTAAGTCCAACTTATTAAAGTGATCTTTTAGATCTTCACACCAGTGGGTCCTTGATCCTTACAGATGGTACTTCAGACTTTGCAGTCAGCTGATCCCTTGAGGGTTCATCGCAGTAACAGAACCTCCTACCTATCTGTCTTCAGCTTGAAAGAACACAACCTGACAGGTTCAGAAGCCTACCCACAGGGATCTTTCCACACACAGAATAATTTACTTTTAGTGTACGACCTGGAGAATCATATTTTTTTATGATAGTCTCAAAGCTTCTCAATTTCAACTTCATCTTTGGGTGTTTCTTTTATCTCCTTGCCTTAGTAGAATCCAGTTTTTACCTGAGGAATTGCTTCTCATCATGACCTCTGTAAAATAAATAGCTGTGTATTCATAATTCTCATACCTCAGGGTCAGAATATGGAGCTGGTACCTATCATCTTACCACACTGCACCTCCTTACTTATTATTGCCTTTTATAAAATGTTTAGTGTCTGGTCATTGAATAACTTCTGGCCTTCTTTATCCTGCTATCTGTTAATCACCCTGCCATTCCTCTTGATTCAGCAAAGATTTTGACACCTGGATCACCATATTTCTCTTTACTAAACCTGGCATCATTCTGGATGATTTTAATATCAGTTTTAATATCTGAATGAATTAGCCATTCTAAACTTCCTTATCTCCAAACACTTTTCGACCCTCCATCTTAGCTACCCACTTACTTGACCACATGTCTGTAACTGTAATTCACATTTTTCATTCATCTGTAAAAATCTTTGTCAAGTATTACATCCTGCTATTATAATCTTTTAGTTTTTCAGTTTGCCTGTCCAATTACTCCCACTTCAGTCTTTTATACCTTTATTGAGACTTTGAGTCTAACATCTCTCTACCTGCTCCAAATACATCATTCAGGTCTTTTTATCCCATCCTATCCATATTACTGATAATCTTATTATGTTGTTTTCCATTTCAAGAAACATCATAATATATTTGTTAAGGACATGGACTCTGTAGCTGCAAAATCTGGGTTCAAATTCCATCCCTGAAGCTTCCTAGATCATTAACGTGTGGTTTGATTTCTGTTTCTTAATATTCACAATAGTAGTATTTATTTTACAGGGTTGTTGTAAGGGTGAAGTGACTTCACTCTTGGTTGGCAGTTATTAACATTACAATATACAATTTATATATAAGCATTTATTATCGTAAGTTTGACAAAACTACAAACTCCCTTGTTCATCCTGTTTTTACCCCATCCCTCTGGCAAATCTGAAAACATGGATCAAACCAAAAGATTCATTTTAACCATACCTCTACTGAAGTAGCTAATTCCTGCTGGAGGGAGTTATATATTTGGTACCAGTACAAATTCATTGTCACAAAATGCAAGGTCTTATGATTCTCTGGACATTCTATTATTTCTCTTTTTCAACCCACTCTCACCCTCTTCACTACAATTAGTGAACTTTGCACTCTCCCCAAATTCCTAATGCCTAAAATCACCCCCCCAAACACACACACCTTAGTCAAGTGATGTCATCTTCTTCACATTAGACACTTAAAGGGCAGTGGGCCAGTAAGCATGAATTCTATTAACGTCCCTCCACTAAACAAACCAACCTACTTCTAATTGTCATTTTCCGCATTCTTACCTCTTGTAATAAAAGGGATGCCCTTATTATTTGAAATCAATTCTGCCACCTATGTTTTGATTCATCCCTCATACCACCTTCGAAAATACACTTTTTGTTTCTGTTTATTTGTGTGCTTATTAACTACTGCCTCTAAGTTGAATCTTGCACATTGCTTGTGAGTGTTTTCACATCCCTTTCTGCATCAGGAAACAGTTATCTACCCTAAACTGCCAGATGCCATTTTCTATCGCTTTCTTATTCTCTCTGAAGAAAACTTCTGATAACAGTTGCCTTTATTCAGTCTTTTGTTCATCATTTCTCATTCACTGTTCAATTCACTTCAGTTTGACTGACAACTTATGATCTCAATACTATCATCAATGCAAATTAATTTTTTTTTTCTTTTTTCTTGACTCAGGCAGCATCCATTGATTTTCTCCTCCTTCTCAGAATAATGTATTGATTAAACTTCAGTAACACTACACACTCTTGGCATCCTCACAGTGTTCCCTCTTATGGACTCATTCTCATCTATGCAACTCTTACAAGTTGGAGTTCTTTAGGATTTGAGCCTGGATTCTCTTCTCAGTATATAATCTCTCCAAAATTCTATCTTTCACTCTTTAATACTTAAAATTCGATGACTCACTGTTTTATGTCTTTAAGCCTGGATACCCTCTGAGGTCTAGACCCTTATATCCATACAAAAATCTCTTTTTGGAAGCTTCAGTGTCACTTTATACTCAACATATGCAAAAAGAATCATGATCATTCACTCTAAACCTGTATTTCCTTCTGTAACTCTTCTAATGAATGGCAACACCATCCATCTAGTTGTGCAGGTCAGAATCTAAGTATCTGTTGTTGAATGTCTCCTTTCCCCTCATTTCCCACATCTAATACATCTCCCAGTTCTCTTAGTCATTCTACCAATATATCTTGATTCCATTTCTTTCTACATTTTATTTATTATTCCCCATTCCAGGGCCAATCATCCCTCACCTATATTGTTTATATAACCCCTGAACAAGTTTCTCCACATCAATTTTTGTCCCTGTTCAATCAGTTCTTCTTAATGCAGTCACAGTGATCATTTATTTGTCTTTTCAAAAAGCAAATTTTATGTCACTCCATTTCTTCTCCCTCTCATAACTCTCCAGTTGCTTCCAAAAGCCCTTCGAAACAGTCAAAATCTTTAACATCACCTAGAAAGTAATGCATAGTCTTACCCCACTGTAAAGCCTACATCATTATTTCAGATGTGTCTCAAATTATTCTCTGTGCTCTTATTTTTCAGAGAGGTGGGGATTTTCCTTATGTATTTATTTATGATTTATTTAAAACAGCTTTATTGAGATTTTATATACAAATGATGCACATTTTAAACGTGTGTAACGATGAGTTTGGACATATGCAAACACCTGTGGTACCATCACCACAATCAAGATAACAGGCATATCCAAGACCTCCCAGAGTTTCTTCCGTGTGTGTGTGTGTGTGTGTGTGTTTGTGTTAAGAACACTTAACATGAGATCTTTCGCAGTACACAATACCATCTTGTAAATTATAGGCACTATGTTGTATAGCAGATCTCTAGAACTTATTCATTTTGTATAACTAAACTACCCAATGAACAGCAACCCCCATGTACCCCTCCATTCTACTTTCTCCTTCTATGAGCCTATTTGATATGCCTCATATAAGTGGAATCCTACAGTATTTGTCTTTCTGTGACTGACCTATCTCACCTAATATATTGCCCTCAAGTTTCATCATGTTGTCACATATTGCAGAATTTACTTCTTAAGACTGTATAATATTTCATTGTATGTATATATGACATTTCCTTTATTCATGTACTTGTCAGTGGACATTTAGATTGTTTCTTCATCTTGGCTCTTGTACTTCAGTGAACATGGAGGTGTTCACTGAACACTCCTTGAGTTCCTGAATATCTCTTGTGATCTTAATTTCAACTATTTTGGATAAATACCTAGAAGTGGGATTGTTGGATCATATGGTAGTTCTATCTTTAAGCTTTTCAGGAACCTCCATACTATTTTCCATAGCACCCCTACCATTTTAATTTCCTCCAGCAGTATATGAGGGTTCCAGTTTCTTCATATCTTTGCCAACTCATTATTTTTTGTGATTCTTTTTTATAATAGCTATCTCTACAAGTGTGAAGTGATATCTCACTGGGGTTTTGATTTGCATTTCCCTGATGGTTAGTGGTGTTAACATCTTTTCATACACCAAATAATTTTGTTATAACAAGAAAACCAATGAATTTGAAAAAAAATTAATTATTTTTTACATTAAATACTGTGACTCAATTATCAACTTTAGTTTTGTAATGTCAGTACTTAACTCTAATTAGATTTAGGTCTATGGAAATATTTAGATTTTGCATTAGTTAAAATTAATATCTAATAGAGAAATGGCTTTATATTTACCTCAATTTGATGAAAGTCTAATTAGGTTTTTAAATGTAATCCATATTTTAGAATGCATGTAATGACTTTTCTTTTTCTCTCTTTCTGGCATAAATATTTTGTCACATTTTAGGAATATCGTACAACAAAATAGGTTAGTGTAAAGGAATATATGAGCAATTAGTATTAGTGAAAATCTTTGTGCTTACGTAAAAATCATTTTGTTCAAACCACATTTTATAAAATAGAATACAATGAATAAAATAAGTTAGAGAATTCAACAAGGTTAAAGATGATTTTAGAAATGTTTTTGAAAATAGTAGCTTGTTTGTGAGTGTGGTTTGGCTCCCCGAATGCTTTCATGTATATAGTGGTTCAGAATTAGGCACATATCCTTTCAAATAGCAGTTCTGCTACTGACCCACAAAATGTATCAGGAAACATACATAAAATCAGTACTCTGGTGTCCTTATCTGTAAAGGGGGAATAGTAATACTTACCTCAATGAGCTGTTATAAAGTTTATACTTAATATACTTAATAATGACTTTAAGCATTAAGCACAACCCTGGCCCAATTAAGTCCTAAATTGGGAAATTACTATTCTACCCCAAATGATTTCTACCGTGCTAGAATAGCACACTGAGCACAATAATCACTTAATAAACACCATACCATGCTGTGGCTGCTCAATAAACATTATTATAAATCAGTGGCTGATCAATAAGGAGGAGAATATGTCTGTTAAGGCTTTTTATATGATATATCTAGTTTTATCAAAGAGCAGTAGAATACCTATCTGACCAGAACCTAATCAGCTTCATAAAAAATAGGAGGTATTGTCATATACAACTTGAAGCTTTCTTGGTACCCCATTTTATTTTCAGATTTTAGAGGAGAAATGGTACATTCGAATTACGTTAAACCAAGCTAGATAAAACTGTAACATTTCCAGCTTCCATAAGCCTTAACTAATTCATTGGCTAGCCACATTGGATTTGTCTATATGGCAGAAAGAATGGCAGCACATAAGCTTGCTCAGGTCTATGCCCATAATCTTGTGCATAGCAGGGCTAGGCTGACTGATGACCTTGACTGCAAAATCGAAGTCAGAATTGTTAAGCAATAAACTTTTACCTTCATGTGTATGTGCAATTTTGTTTTTTCACCCACATTTTGTTTTGCTTTGTTGTCTCCCTAACTCATTTTTCCTCTGTTATTTGTGATAATGCCTGCTCAGGATGTTATACCTGTATAATATTTTAATCTTTATCCTGCAAATGTATATATATGATTTAATTTGAAGTACAGAATAGCTTCACGATAACCAGAGATTTGAAATACAGAAACTAATGTTTAATCCATTTCCAAGAAATGGATCTTAAGATCCTGCTTGGAAATTTAATCAAGTTTTTTACCTTAACTAATTCTTGGCTAAAGAACCAATGTCAATCTGGGAAGACTGGCCTATCTGACAGAGAATGCATATTAATAATTGAGGGATGAAGGAAGGAAGCACTTAGATATCAGTGTGACAGATAAAACATTCTCAGTCTCACAGCCAATCATAAAAGTTAGGAGATTTTTCTGAATGTACTGCAACTGGTAAGCTGAAAATCAGCCTGACAATTAAAATAGACTGTCCCCTGGCTTGCTCTAAAATGATATCCATTGCATAGAATTTGAGAAGTGCTAAATGTTAGTATATATGTAACAAGTTTTACACAATGCATCTTGCATGGTAGAGGATCTATAAATACAATTTCCCTTAATGTTGAAGCAACTCGAACTGAGAAGTTCTGTTTGCTTTTACAGTGTGCCCCTAGAAGTTCTTAACTGTGTCACAGCCTGAAAAAATATTGGGCGATGCTGCCCCAGGGCAAAGGGAAGAAGCCAAGGCATTACGCTGCAGCATGTCACACAGCAGGCAATTTAAGATCCTAGGTTCTGAAATCCATCTCTTGAAATAGTTCCTAGAATAGATATAGGACATTTATTTCAAGAAATTCAAAACCAATCTTTTATCCTATCTCATTTATTCACACTACTCACCTGTGAGAAATGAGAAGGTCAAATAATACCAACCCCAGAGTTTTGATACATAGATCTGATAAGTGATTTATTCAGAAACATAATGTTTAATAGATCTCAATGTTCTAACTCCCAAAGCTTTGCAATGTTTCTTGACTTAATGAATTAACTAATTTCTTTGTGAAGAGGGCAGTGATTAGTTCTTGTTTTACTGGCCCTTATGGATGAAAATGTCATTTATCTTGAATGTGTTCACAATAATGGTCATCTAGGGTCTTTTTGGGATTGCAGCTCAAATAAACAAATAAAGTCCCTTTCTGGGATTGCAGCTCTAATAAACAAAGTCCTGAACTAAGCATTAGCATTGCCAGATTTAAATCACTTTCTCTATTCAAGTTAGTTTCCTAGGACATGTGCACCGAAAATTCTAACTTTATCATGTTAGTGAGGAAGATTTGTAAGGATCCCATTTTATAGGGTCTGAAAGAGCAACAGCATAACCACTATTGTCCAGGACCCTCACTCAAATGAATAATAAATATAAACTTATTTAAAAATAAGATTTTAAATAATAAATGACTACATTGCGTGGAAAGAGCAGGTTCACACATCCCATTAGAATGGCATTCATTATCTGCAGGCATTTCCACAGTTCTTGCTGACCTTTATTAAACCATCACTAACAAACTCCTTCAGGTGACTGGTAAAACATGGTGAAATGAAATGAAATGAGGAAGTTAATATCTGGATGTGGAGAGACATTGCTGTCTTTACAAACGGAGAAGTTAAACTCCCAGTCAGTTTCTAAAGTGGAAATATACCATGCAAAAGTGTGCATAGCACAAAGCTTACCACTGTAAAGGAGATTTTGGAAATATATCTAAACAGCCAAAGTAAAAAAAAAAAAAAACCCTTCTTAGGGAGAGAACTGTAAAGTTTAGAAAAAATTACTGTTTGGCATCATAAGTTAGGGCACTACTTTAGTCATGGATTAGGAGGAGAATCAAAGGGATAGCTAATATAATTTTCATTACAAATAAGTAGGAGTTTAGGAGAAGCTGAAACCTGTGGGAAAGATGAAATTAGGAATTTCTAGAGTCAATGATGTAACTGAAGGGGTTGTAAGAAAAGATACTTAATATACAGTTCCTTAAATCACTGATGTAAAATCCCTCTCCCTCTCAGGCTATGTATGTATGTATGTGTTTGTGTATATGAAATGGACGATCAACTGACTGAGCCTTAAACGAAGAGAAGAATCATGGATACATGAGGCTTAATTGGGATGGGAAATTACAAGGAATCAGAATCATAAAGTTAGAAGCCATAGCAATCATGAAAATACAAGTCCATGGACATGTTTAGGAATCTTGGGAACAAGTAAAACATACACTTTGAATTGCCATCTAGATAAACCTCATTTTATTTTCCATTCTCAAGTAATATTTAGTTGGAATTTCATTTTTATAATTTTGAGCCACTTGAAAAGACTATTTCTTTTGCATATCACCATCCTCTAATAATATATTGCTGGGCTTTGTTTTCTGTAGGTTATTTTTTTCTTTCACATCCCTCCCCCATCACATGTCTGACCTTACTCCTTAATGACAATTCAATATCATTGGTTTTAGCCGTCATCACAATCTTAATTAGTTCCTGTTTTTAGTCTCTCTGTGCTACATGCTTTTGTCCATGATGCCACCAACTACCTTTCTTAAAATTTTAAATCATCTTTCCCTTTTTAAAAAACTATGATAGCATCACTTCATAGCAAAATATTTTGATCTTTGCATTTTTATACTCAAGGGTATTTTGACTTCACTGTTTGACCCTTTGTTTTGTCTTTGCTCTGTTACTGGTGGGGAGAGTTACAACACCTTATGCAAAGCAATAAAAAGATGGGTGCAGAACAGAGTGAGTGGTAGAACATGTGCAATCTGGTCAGTAGAAACACTCATAGGACATCTGAAAGCAATTTGGCATATTTTTCTCATTGGTTAATTACCACCTCAATCATAATGCATATTATTGGCATCTGTCTTTAATATAAAGTAAAATGAACAATAACCAAAACTTCTCATTATAAAAAATGAGTTCTGCAATATTTTTACTCTCAACCATTAGACATCTCTCTCACACACACACACACACACACAAATTTATAATGGTAAAGTTATAAAGAGTAAAATTTGAAATTGAAAAAAAAATCTAAGTGATGCATAAAATTTTAAAATATATTTACAGAACATAAAGTAGGATAATGAAAATGTAATAAATGGAAATGGTGTAATGGAAATGGTTTAATACATTTTAGTAAAGATTGATCAGTGTTGATATATATCTTTTTTTGATATATATCTTAAGTATTAGGCTTGTTCTTTTTAAATATATATTATTAAAATGCTGTCAGGGTCAGAATGGTATGTCTATTATCTGGTCATTCTCCTCATTGGTTAAAGAATTGCTTAAAATAGAGAATTCAAATTACTTTCCCAGCTAGCCTCAGTCAACCTCCCCAGCAACATTCCCTAATTCCTCCCCAATTCCTTAACATAGTCCTTAGGACCCACACTGCAATAATCATATTGAGGGTCTTATTTGTATTTTCACAATCTCACACTTTATAGTTCCTGAAACATCCCTTCAGAGCCTCTTCATCTTCCCTCATTTTTCTGCCTGGCAAATACTTATTTACCCTGAAGGTTTGGTTGACCTCCATGACCACAGTCAGATTTGATCACTCCCACCTTAAGAGCATAGTACTGACATGATGGTATTCATTGGACAGATGCCCATTTCTCAACATATTCCATCCATCACTAATCATCAATTTAATAAAGGCCAAGATTTAAGAACCAAGGTTTACACATTTGTATATTCCCTTCAATATTTTTCAAATATTTTGTGCACGTTCCAAAAATTTTGCTAAATAACTAAAAAAGCGATATAGTAGAAGCCTTGAAGAGCTTCACAATGGATTACCATGTACCCTCTGGGAATTTTCTTAAGCTCTTTGTGCCCTAGAATTTATTTTTGTTTGTTTGTTTTGTTTTTCTCATTTTAAAAACAATGATGGTCATACCAACCTCATAGAATTGATATATACATGAATGTATGTATGCAAAGGACTAAGAACTGTGATTGGAATAAAGTACGCATTCATAAATTCAGATATGTAAATTAATTTCATGTCTTGAATACTTACATCAGTCCTAACTGGAAGTAAGAATACACAAAAGTTCTTGAACTATCTACCAGCTCTGGGATTTCCTATGGCTGGTGAGTAAAAGGCAGACATGTGAGAATTGTTCTGCTTTTGTTTACATATCCTGATACATTGTATAATGTGATTCGGATTTTAACATTCATGTAAGCTGCAGTGGTAACTTCCATGTAATGGACTGTGGCACTAAAAATTAGAGAATTCAATTGAAAGGAATTATGGTAGTGTTGGCTGTTTTCAATGAACTAGTTTGAAAGTTAATTATTTTTTTAATAGCTTTACCAAGAAAGTAACTCTTCAGGAAGCTTAAAAAGCATAATTTCTCTGACTGCTTTTCATCGAAGTCCTTTTACTCCCTGTTGTGCTGACCTATTAAAATCAGTATTGAATCACATGTTGAATGCAGAACTTTGGATAATTCTTTGCTAACAAGTAAATAAAACATTTCAGAGATAATCACAAGGTTTTATTTCTGCCAGGTAGGGGCTCTCACATTTGACAGTTATATCTTAATGTCAAACTGAAAGCAGACATTTACAGTGATTACTCAGTGCAGTAAGGAAGGGGACCTTTCCCTTCTAGATTCTTACCCTTTAAAAACACTCCTTCACCTGTCTCAGTTTTTGGCAAGGAAAGTCACTATGGCCAGTTTTGTGGTTGCTTCTCCATACTTGGTAGTAGTTGTTCTGGAGAAAGGAAAGGAGGAATATACTTCAGTGAAAGAGGGAGACTTATACTGGTGATCACTTTTTATGAAAGAGAAAAAAGATGTTTTGGACTCACTCAGTTTTGTTGAGCGTGACCTATAACAGCAGTAATTTAGAAGACACTGTTATTAAGGCAATTCTATGACACTGTAAGGAGGGTAACACAGGTATCTGTCTTCAGGGGGGGACAGTAGTGGTGAAGGTTATGATATAAACAGAAATAGACATAGTTATATTATTTCCAAAATAGTATCCCTCACCTTTTAAAAAACAATCAGTTTATGAACTAGCTTATAAACGTGTTTGCACGAGTGGTTTTGTAAAGGGATTTATTTGAGAATTCATTCTTTCAGCAATCTGTTTTGTAAGAGGCAGTGGCATATATAGATCTTAGAGAAGAAATGTGACTATCCTAAAACAGAGGTGAGGACGAATACCACAAATTGCCCTGGAATGGAGTAACAACCAGATTTGAAGTTTATAAATGTTCTGGAAATTGATCATGCGTCTTGGCCTCTGGACATTTTCCAGACCCTTCCAAGACATATCTCTCCAGACAGAGGTGTAGCTTGCTTCCTATTCTCCTATGAGGTGATGTAGCAGGAATATGGCTTGTCTGCCAATCTGCTAGATCCATATGAGACATCAGTTCAGAATAGAACAATATGCAGGCAACATGACGAAATCCACACAGGAGTCTGGTTTTCAGGGCCATCAGTAGCACCGGAGGCTTTACTGTACAGTGTCCAGCATGAGCATCGTGAACTGCAGGGTAGTGCCCAACATAAGGGCAAGGAGGTCATAACTGGAACAGCCTTCACACCTAACTTTTTGATCCTACTGATGAGTCTGAGAACATTTAAGTGTCTTCTAATAAATCTATTGTCTTCTTAAGCTAGTTAGTGGTGGTTCTCCTGCAACTAGAAGCCATGATACATGGAGATAGCAACAAGAACTCATACTTCTCCCAATTTCTAGAGTATATAAATGATAGTGACCCCAGATTGAATGATATGAACTATGTATATATAAATGAATAGATAACTATGTGATACTGAATACGAACTTCAGAATTGCATTATTTCAAGGTCCTGGTGAAAGTAATCCTTTGGACAAGTCATTTAAACATTGATATGGCTTTTTGCAGCTCAGAAATTTGCTTTTAAAGTATCAATGTAAATAACTCCCTAAGCCCATAGTTATGAGGGTTAAATAAAATGATTTTTAGAAAATGATTCAAAAATACCTGGAACACATATAGCACTCAGCAAATTTTGGTTGCCTTTGCTGATGTAGTAGTAGCAATGATAGTAGTAGTAGTAGTGGTGGTGGTGGTAGTATGACCTGATAAAAGTTTTTTTGTTACCTCACTTATTCTCACAGAAGCCTCAGTAAGTAGTATAATTTCCAGTTTTAGTAATGAAGAATATGATGTTGGAAGTTTAAATATCTCATCCCAAGTCACACAGATTTGAAATAACAGTCGACATTTCTCCAAAACCTGTGTTGCCCAATTCCCCATATCGCTTACCCGAGTCAAAGGCTGACAAACACAAAGGTACGAGTCAGGATGCATCAGTGGTCAAAGCCTGCATGAGTGAAGAAGGAAGGCTCAAGAGTCAGGGCAGGTGCCAATTTGTCCCCAGAACTGGAGATCAGTAGTTTTTTAGAGGACCGACTATGCTCCATGTACTGCTGTAAGCTCTTCCTAGGTATCATTTCATTTAATGACCACAAGAAACCAAGAAAACCAGTTTTAGAGTGAATTATCAACCTTTTACAGGAAAACTGAGACATAACCACTTTTGCAGGGTCACAGAGCTTGCAGATGCTGTAGCTGGGAACTGAAGCTAAACTGACTTCCAAGTGAGTCTGTGTTGATTAAGCCAATGTTTTATCATCTCCACTTTGCTCTGGTTAGCAACTCTTTCTCTGGTGTCAGACTAACCTGGATTGCTGTGTGTGGTAGTTAAGAAGTGACAATATGTGAACATTTGCATTGTTTAAGGGGTTTGTTTTTGTCCTTTTGCTTGTTTGTATTTGTTTTATCTTTTGGTGTTCTTTTTCTCTTTGTTTAAGTTCAGGCTTGGGAAGGAAGTAGTGAAGAGTCATTTAAGTATGTGAATAATGACTTATAAAGTCTAATACACAGGAAACACAGTAATAGTCTCTCATGGGTGTGTATGTGTGTGTGTGTGTATATTTGTGAAGTGACATAAAATCTAGGGAATGGAGAACAAAGTACTTGATAATTTCAAGTACTCGTACATTTTAATGATTATTATTGATATTTCCATCATGAATTCTTGTTTCTGTGGAATGGATCATATTAAAGAGCCAAGAATAAACTTGTTTAATCGTATATATCTTAAGATTATAGATGTCAGTAATTCTTATATTTCTGTATATCTTAAATTTATTTATCACTAAATATCCCCCCCTATTTTCTTTCCTGACTGGTCTTCTTCTCCCTATGTTCTCCCTAGACTATAGTTATCAGTCTAAATGGAACCTAAATTTTACAAGAAAAATAGCATATGTAGAAAAACTTTGCGAGAAGAGTAAAAAATAACTTTTTTTTTGATGCTTTGCGCTAAGTTGATGTCTATATATATGGTGGCAATAAACTGACTTTTTTAGTAGTACAATTTCTGTCCAATTAAAACATGCTTAAAGTATGCTTATTAGCATGTGTCTGAGTTATGTATGAATAAATGCATACAAATCTTCCATTTGTTATACTTGGAGCAGATGAAACTAATAGGAGTGCCTACAGCAGGTGAGGAATAGTCTGCCTGCAGTTCAACTACAGAGTGCACATGATTCTTACTCTTAAAGCCTTCATGTCATTAAACTGTTATTTATTGATCCTGCTGTCAAGGCAGCAAAGAAGAGTAATTTTAAAGCTCAGAATGAAAAAAATAAATTAAAAAATCCCTTTTCTGATAGATTGTGCATATCCAGTGCAATCCATTTTCATATGTTCCCAGTTCTTGATTTCCTTATATGCCCAGAAGTAATGTAACCATAAATGAGATAAATGCATGAAATATCTTCTCTGCTTTTTCAATTGATAGTGTCTTGTGTTTAATTCATTTATCAAAAGTATTAGTATCAGGAAAGGAGAAAATGTAGTAAGTCAGTGCCACATTAAAAAGATAATAAATGCTTAATTTTATCTTTTGGTATCAATTTGTAACTTTTTTTAAAGAAGAGATTGCTAATAGGAAAGATAGATATTATGGTGATGATTAAAATGATCTATTCCTCCCTGTTTTTGTTTTTATTTTTATTTTTGTTTTGTCTTCTTCCTGTATACTTTATTTTCAACTTGTGGAATCTACAAAGAAGCAACAGCAAACAGCCATGTTAACTAATTCCCTATCTCTTTGGAAAGGGGGATTTTTAAAAGTTAGCAATCATGACCTGTGATTTGAAATATAATATGAATTGTGTGTGTGTTGATTTTTTTATTTGACTGGGTTTTTTCTTTAGTATTCTTTACTATAACTTTCTGTGCAAGTTTTAAATACAGTTTTCATTTAGGACATTGAATTTTCTACTAACTTACAATACAGTACTGATAAACTGCACTGTTATTTCCTTTCCTTGTGCACTCATTTATGTATTGAGAGCGCTGAAAGATTTAATATATCAGTTTAGTATTTTTAACTGTCACTGAATTTGCTACAAATGTGGGGTCTTCATTTTTTGATTGTGGAATCGTGCTACAATTTCTATGCTCTTGCTGGCTTGATCACTCTCTTCTATGATGGATCCAGAAGGAGCAACACCAGGTGGCAGATATCTGCCCCAGAGAAACAGCTAGGTATGTTTCCTTTTATACTTCTGTACTCTGTTAGCGTTTGGTAATGATGGGGTTGCAGACTTTCTCCAAATTTTTCTGCGGAGATTCAAGTGTCTCCTTCTCTACAATGTTACTCTTATTGAACCAGTCAATGATTTCATTACACTTGTAGAAAATCTTCTATTTGTCCTCATCATTGACATTGCCTTTGATTTTTTTTTTACATTCGACGATGGCTTTCACATTGAAGATGTAGGATTTAAGAGAATATTTAGAAGAAACCTTGTGTCTCTGCTTCTCGTTTCAACTTTGTGTTTCTTAGCCTTCTGAACTGCACCCTCAAGGTCTTCCTTGCTCAAAGGACACTTGTCATTTGTGGTGGCAATCTTGTTCTTTTTTCCTGTATTGTTATCTGCATACTGGGATCTGAGATATACCACAGAAAACGGGAGTATGCCTGTGAATTAAAACGTGCCAAGCAGGTTGTCATGGCACATCACCCTTTATAAACTAGAATAAGTTCACTGAGCTGGTTGAGTAAGCTGTGAAAGTCTGTGAGTGGGCACGCTGATATTGTGTTGATCATGGTGATTATGACGCCACCAGGGGTTTCAATATTAATGGAAAAAGTAGTGATATCCAAGAGCAGTAAACCTTGAACATCCTCAGATTTGTCCCTAGATAAGATCACTGCCTGGGCAGATGTATCATGAACAATAGCTCCATAGGGATTGATGTACCTGTCAATTGTTTTCCCTTGAAGAAGTCTTGCAGAAGTGTCTGAATACTAGAGATATGTGTATAATCACCCATCACAATGAGGACATATATCTCTGACTTGTCTAATTTGACATAGTGAATGGCTTTCTCCACAGAGTCCAGAATGCCACAAGTCAGCATTCAGTTTTTCAAACTAGCACAGAAAATTAACGTGTGGAACTCAACCCTCTCTTGGAGAGAATCAATATCAATTTTGACCTGATTTTGTTTAGTTACATTGTGCATGCTTGCAAGTAGTATAGAGGCTGCAGTCATATATCTTGCTCTCATGAATATCCTTCTTATGCTTGGACTTGAAATCTGCAATGAAACCTTCTGTTTGTCAAAGTCTTCTCCATATAAGCTTTAGTCTTCTGCTATAGGTTTGACCCAAAAGATTCCATAGTCAATAGTGAGGATTTGTACATTTTAAAGTACACCTTTTAAGAAAAAAGTCACCATATGTATTTCACCACCAGTATCTTATTCAAGCCACAGCAGCAGCCAATAGCTCTTTGATACTTCTGAGAATATTAAGAGAAGCAATAGGTTTACCATCTTTGGAAATCTGTTGGTGGCAGTCATTAATAAACTAATGCTGTGGCAATAGCACTTGTAAACAGTCTTCCCAAGGTAGGCTTCTGTGGTTTCTTCATCTTTGCTAGAATCATAGATGATACCTCCTCTGGTTAGAAGCTTTTGGATTCTCCCTTGTATTCCATCTGGACCATAAGCCTTCTTGCATCATTTACCACCAAGAACGGCCAATGAGTCATGTCAGACATGTCCAGACATGTCAGGACAACAGCATTTTCACATCTACATTCAAACTAACACAGTCTAATTCTTCTAAACGTATCACCACTTAATTGAAAATATTAATTAAGGTAATAGTTTCAGGCGATCTACCTAATCATTGGCAATTATCTCTACTTCCCATGCTGCCAGATATCTACACAGGAATAGATGGTGCCATTATCACTGGCAACTGCAGGTACCTCAGACAAGGTTTCTGAGTGTAGGTCTAGGTCAGCTTATTGGAGAAAGTAGTTACTGAAGCTGTTGCAATGTTCAAGGGGAGCTCTATATTTTTTAAAAGAAAACGTACATATCATTTTCTTCTGAGAGTGAAGAGGATATTTATAGTAAAACAAACAGCCAGTCTATTACAAATTATTCAAATTAGCACTGTTTATATACATTCAAGTGAGATTTTTGATGATATTCCTTCCAATTATATCTGAATACGTCTGGATAGGTATAAAGTATAAAGTAAATATAAATTTACATATATGGAAACCTAACATTCTACTGTTTTTGAAGTTTTTATACACAAAAATATATCATGGGGAGAGAAAGAGAAAGAGAGAGAGAAGAGAGAGAATTTCCTTACTCAATTTAAGTGTCTTCTTACACAGAATTGCATTATTTTTAAACATCTTTATTGGAGTAAAATTGCTTTACAGTGGTGTGTTAGTTTCTGCTATATAACAAAGTGAATCAGCTATATGTAGAATTGCATTTTATATGTGAGCTGATTAATCTGGCTCTCACTGATGGACATTTTTATATTTCTAATTTGGTTTACTATAAACAATAATTAAATGACGTCTTTGTGTAAGTACATCGGTTCACTTGTGTAATTATTTTCTTTACATTGATTCTTCAAACTCTCATTGCTAAACCAAACTATATTTTATATTGAAACATTAAATGTATTGAATTATTTAATAAATATTGTTATTACTACTCCAAAGAACAAATCATAAAATATTTTTTCTTCATAATATATCCAATACTAGATTTTAGCTATATGTTTTATTTTTCTTAATTTAAAATTTTTTTTAACATCTTTATTGGAGTATAATTGCTTTACAATGGTGTGTTAGTTTTTGCTGTATAACAAGATGTATCAGCTATATGTATACATATATCCCCATATCCCCTCCCTTTTGTATCTCCCTCCCACCCTCCCTATCCCTCCCCTCTAGGTGATCACAAAGCACGGAGCTGATGTCCCAGTGCGATGCAGCTGCTTCCCACTAGCTGTCTATTTTATGTTTCATAGTGTATATATGTCCATGCCACTCTCACTTCGTCCCAGCTTACCCTTCCACCTCCCGTGTCCTCAAGTCAATTCTCTACATCTGCGTCTTTATTCTTGTCCTGCCCCTAGGTTCATCAGAAATTTTTTTTTTTTTCTTTTTAGATTCCATATATATGTTTTAGCATATGGTATTTGTTTTTCTCTTTCTGACTTACTTCACTTTGTATGACAGACTCTAGGTCCATCCACCTCACTACAAATAACTCAATTTCGTTTCTTCTTATGGCTGAGTAATATTCCATTGTGTATGTGTGCCACATTTTCTTTATCCATTCATCTGTCAGTGGACACTTTGGTTACTTCCATATCCTGACTATTGTAAACAGAGCTGCAATGAAACTTGTGGTACATGACTTTTTTGAATTATGTTTTTCTCAGGGTATATGCCCAGTAGTGGGATTGCTGTGTTGTATGGTAGTTCTATTTTTAGTTTTTAAAGTAACCTCCATACTGTTCTCCATAGTGGCTGTATCAATTTACATTCCCACCAACAGTGCAAGGGGGTTCCCTTTTCTCCACACCCTATCCAGCGCTTATTTTTGGTAGACTTTTTGATGAAGACTGTTCTGACCGGTGTGAGCTGATACCTCATTGTGGATTTGATTTTCATTTCTCTAATGATTAGAGATGTTGAGCATCCTTTCATGTGTTTACTGGCAATCTGTATATCTTCTTTGCAGAAATGTCTCTTTAGGTCTTCTGCCCATTTTTGGATTGGGTTGTTTGTTTTTTTGATATTGAGCTGCATGAGCTGCTTGTAAATTTTGGAGATTAATCCTTTGTCAGTTGCTTCATTTGCAAATGTTTTCTCCCATTCTGAGGGTTGTCTTTTCATCTTGTTTATGGTTTCCTTTGTTGTGCAAAAGCTTTTAAGTTTTATTAGGTCCCATTTGTTTATTTTTGTTTTTTATTTCCATTTCTCTAAGAGGTGGGTCAAAAAGATCTTGCGGTGATTTATGTCATAGAGTGTTCCGCCCATGTTTTTCCCTAAGAGTTTTATACTGTCTGGCCTTACATTTAGGTCTTTAATCCATTTTGAGTTTATTTTTGTGTATGGTGTTAGGGAGTGTTCTAATTTCATTCTTTTACATGTAGCTGTCCAGTTTTCCCAGCACCGTTTTTTGAAGAGGCTGTCTTTTCTCCACTGTATATTCTTGCCTCCTTTATCAAAGATAAGGTGACCATATATGCATGGGTTTATCTCTGGGATTTCTATTCTGTTCCATTGACCCATATTTCTGTTTTTATGCCAGTACCATACTGTCTTGATTACTGTAGCTTTGTAGTATCGTCTGAAGTCCGGGAGCCTGATTCCTCCAGTTCCGTTTTTCTTTCTCAAGATTGTTTGGCTATTCGGGGTCTTTTGTGTTTCCATACAAATTGTGAAATTTTTGTTCTAGTTCTGTGAAAATGCCATTGGGAGTTTGACAGGGATTCCATTGAATCTATAGATTGCTTTGGGTAGTATAGTCATTTTCACAGTGTTCACTCTTCCAATCCAAGAACATGGTGTATCTCTCCATCTGTTTGTGTCACCTTTAATTTCGTTCATCAGTGTCTTATAGTTTTCTGCATACAGGCCGTTTGTCTCTGAAGTAGGTTTATTCCTAGGTATTTTATTCTTTTTTTTGGATTGGTAAATGGGAGTGTTTCCTTAATTTCTCTTTCAGATTTTTCATCATTAGTGTATAGAAAAGCAAGAGATTTCTGTGCATTAATTTTGTATCCTGCTACTTTACCAGATTCATTGATTAGCTCTAGCAGTTTCTTTTTTTTTTTTCTTTTTTTTTTTTTTTTTTGTGGTACGCGGGCCTCTCACTGTTGTGGACTCTCCCGTTGCGGAGCACAAGCTCCGGACGCGCAGGCTCAGCGGCCATGGCTCATGGGCCCAGCCGCTCCGTGGCATGTAGGATCTTCCTGGACCGAGGCACGAACCCGTGTCCCCTGCATCGGCAGGCAGACTCTCAACCACTGCGCCACCAGGGAAGCCCGAGCTTTAGCAGTCTCTGATAGCATTTTTAGGATTCCCTATGTATATAGTATCATGTCATCTGCAAACAGTGACAGCTTTACTTCTTCCTTTCCGACTTGGATTCCTTTTATTTCTTTTTGTTGTGTGGCTAAAGCTTCCAAAACTATGTTGAATACTAGTGCTGAGAGTAGGCATCCTTGTCTTGTTCTTGAAGTTAGTGGAAATGGTTTCAGTTTTTCACCAATGAGAAGGATGTTGGCTGTGGGTTTGTCGTATATTGCCTTTACTATGTTGAGGTAAGTTCCCTCTATGCCTACTTTCTGGAGTGTTTTTCTCATAAATGGGTGTTGAATTTTGTCGAAAGCTTCTGCATCTATTGAGATTATCATATGTTTTTTCTCCTTCGTTTGTTAATATGCTGTATCACATTGATTGTTTTGCATATATTGAAGAATCGTTGCATTCCAGGGATAAACCCCACTTGATCAAGGTGTATAATCCTTTTAAAGTGCTCTTGGGTTCTGTATGCTAGTATTTTGTTGAGGATTTTTGCATCTATGTTCATGAGAGATATTGGCCTGTAGTTTTCTTTTTTGTGACATCTTTGGTTTTGGTATCAGGGTGATGATGGCCTTGTAGAATGAGTTTTGGAGTGTTCCTCCCTCTGCTATATTTTGGAAGAGTCTGAGAAGGATAGGTGTTAGCTCTTCTTTAATGTTGGATAGAATTAACCTGTGAAGCCATCTGGTCCTGGGCTTTTGTTTGTTGGAAGATTTTTAATCACAGTTTCAATGTCAGTGCTTATGATTGGTCTGTTGACATTTTCTATTTCTTCCTGGTTCAGTCTCAGAAGGTTGTGCTTTTCTAAGAATTTGTCCATTTTTTCCAGGTTGTCCATTTTATTGACATATAGCTGCTTGTAGTAATCTCTCGTGATCCTTTGTATTTCTGCAGGGTCAGTTGTTACTTCTCGTTTTTCACTTCTAATTCTGTTGGTTTGAGTCTTCTTCCTTTTTTTCTTGATGAGTCTGGCTAGTGGTTTATCAATTTTGTTTATCTTCTCAAAGAACTAGCTTTTAGTTTTATTGATCTTTGCTATCATTTCCTTCATTTCTTTTTCATTTCTTTCTGATCTGATCATTATGATTTTTTTCCTTCTGCTAAGTATGAGTTCTTTTTGTTCTTATTTCTCTAATTGCTTTAGGTGTAAGAATAGTTTGTTTATTTGAGATGTTTCTTGTTTCTTGAGGTAGGATTGTATTGCTGTAAACTTCTTAGAACTGCTTTTGCTGCATCCCATAGGTTTTGGGTCATCATGTTTTCATTGTCATTTGCTTCTAGGTATTCTTTGATTTCCTCTGATTTCCTCAGTGATGTCTTCGTTATTTAGTAGCCTATTGTTTAGCCTTTATGTGTTTGTATTTTTTACAGTTTTTTTCCTGTAATTGGTATCTAGTCTCATAGCGTTGTGGTTGGAAAAGATACTTGATATGATTTCAGTTTTCTTAAATTTACCGAGGCTTCATTTGTGACCCAAGATACGATCTAACCTGGAGTATGTTTCATGAGCACTTGAGAAGAAAGTGTATTCTGTTGTTTTTGGATGGAATGTCCTATAAATATCAATTATGTCTATCTGGTCTAATGTGTCTTTTAAAGCTTGTGTTTTCTTATTTATTTTCATTTTGGATCATCTGTCCAATGGTGAAAGTGGGGTGTTAAAGTCCCCTACTATAATTGTGTTACTGTTGATTTCCCCTTTTATGGCTGTTAGCATTTGCCTTATGTATTGAGGTGCTCCTATGTTGGGTACATAAATATTTAAAATTGTCATATCTTATTCTTGGATTGATCCCTTGATCATTATGTAGTGTCCTTCTTTGTCTCTTATAATAGTCTTTATTTTAAAATCTATTTTTGTCTAATATGAGTAAAACTACTCCAGCTTTCCTTTGAT
The DNA here is from genome assembly GCF_964374135.1 of Grampus griseus. Lineage (NCBI taxonomy): Eukaryota > Metazoa > Chordata > Mammalia > Artiodactyla > Delphinidae > Grampus > Grampus griseus. Next base: position 78,052,064 of record NC_139000.1, on the reverse strand, counting down.
TTCCATTTGCATGGAATATCTCTTTTCCATCACCTCACTTTCAGTCTGTATGTGTCCCTAGGTCTGAAGTGGGTCTCCTGTAGACAGCATATATACGAGTCTTGTTTTTGTGTCCATTCAGCCAGTCTATGTCTTTTGGTTGGAGCATTTTATCCATTTACATTTAATGTAATTATCTTTGTGTATGTTCCTATTACCATTTTCTTAATTGTTTTGGGTGTTTTTTTAGGTCTTTTCCTTCTCCTGTGTCTCCTGCCTAGAGAAGTTCCTTTAGCATTTGTTGTATAGCTGGTTGGGTGGTGCTGAATTCTCTTAGCTTTTGCTTGTCTGTCAAGCTTTTATTTTCTCCATCAAATCTGAATGAGATCCTTGCTGAGTAGAGTAATTTTGGTTGTTGGTTTAACCCTGTCATCACTTTAAATATGTCCTGCCACTGCCTTCTGACTTGCCGAGTTTCTGCCGAAAGATTAGTCATTACCCTTATGGGGATTCCCCTGTATACTATTTGTTGCTTTTCCCTTGCTGCTTTTAATATTTTGTCTTTTATTTAATTTTTGATAGTTTGATTAATATGTGTCTTGGCGTGTTTCTCCTTGGATTTATCCTGTATGGGACTCTCTGCACTTCCTGGACTTGATTGTTTGTTTCTTTTCCCATATTAGGGAAGTTTTCAACTATAATCTCTTCAAATATTTTCTCAGACCCTTTCTTTTTCTCTTCTTTTTCTAGGATCCCTATAATTACAATATTGGTACATTTAATGTTGTCCAAGAGGTCTCTGAGACTGTCCTCATTTCTTTTCTTGCTTTTTTTTTTATTCTGCTCTGTGGGAGTTATTTCCAGTATTTTATCTCCCAGGTCACTTATCTGTTCTTCTGCCTCAGTTATTCTGCTATTGATTCCTTCTAGTGAAGTTTGAATTTCATTTATTGTGTTGTTCATCATTATTTATTTGCTCTTTAGTTCTTCTAGGTGCTTGTTGAACGTTTATTGTAATTTCTCTATTCTAGTTCCAAGATTTTGAATCATCTTTACTATCATTACTCTGAAGTCTTTTTCAGGTCGACTATTTCCTCTTCATTTGTTTGGTCTGGTGGGTTTTTACCTTGCTCCTTCATCTGCTACATATTTCTCTGTCTTCTCATTTTGCTTAACTTACTGTGTTTGTGGTCTCCATTTCACAGTCTGTGGGTTCATAGTTCCCATTGTTTTTGGTGTCTACCTCCAAGGGGTAAGGTTGGTTCAATGGCTTGTGTAGGCTTCCTGATGGAGGGAACTGGTGCCTGTTTTCTGGTGGGTGGGGCTGGATCTTGTCTCTCTGGTGGGCAGGACCACGGCTGGTGGTGTGTTTTAGGGTGTCTGTGAACTTTATTATGATTTTACGTAGCCTCTCTGCTAATGGGTGGGTTTGTGTTTCTGTCTCGCTAGTTGTTTGGCATAGGGTGTCCAGCACTGTAGCTTGCTGGTCTTTGAGTGGAACTGGGTCTTAGCATTGAGACAAAGATCTCTGGGAGAACTCTTGCTGACTGAGATTACATGGGGCCAGGAGGTCTCTGTGGTCCAGTGTCCTGAACTTGGCTCTCCCACCTCAGAGTCTCAGGCCTGACACCATGCCAGAGCACCAAGTTCCTGTCAGGCACACAGCTCAGAAGAAAAAGAAGAAAAAAAAGAAAGAAAAAAAATTAAATGAATAAATATATAAAAATAAAATAATTTAAATTAAAAAATTAAAAAAAAAATATTAAAATAGAAAGGTAACAGGATCTTGGTTTGGTTGAGAGCAACGAAACCAATAAACAAATCCACCAATGATAACAGGCACTAAAAACTATACTAAGATAAACATAAAAATCAGAAACAAGTCAGTCACAGAGAGCAAACCCCATGTCTACATTTGCTCCCAAAGTCTACTGCCTCAATTGTGGGTTGACTCGTTGTCTCTTCAGGTGTTCCACAGATGCAGGGTACCTTAAGTTGATTGTGTGGATTTAACCCGCTGCTCCTCAGGGTACGTGGAGAAATTTCCCTTTCCCTTCTTTGTTCGTACAGCTCCTGGGTTCAGCTTTGGTTTTTACCCCTCCTCTGCGTGTAGGTTGCCTCAGGCTTTTGTTCCCACCCAGACAGGATGGGTTAAAGCAGTGGCTGATTAGGGGGCTCTGGCTCACTCATGCCTGAGGGAGGGAGTGGTACGGTAGTTATAATTTGAATGAGGGGCGAGCCTGCGGCAGGCAGAGGCTAGCATGACATTGCAACAGCCTGAGGTGTGCCATGTGTTCTCCTGGGGAAGTTGTCCCTGGATCATGGGACCCTGGCAGTGGCGGGCTGCACAGGCTCCCAGGGTGGGGTGGTGTGGGTAGTGACCTGTGCTTGCACACAGGCTTCTTGGTGGCTGTAGCAGCAGTGTTAGCATTTCATGCCCGTCTCTGGTGTCTGAGCTGATAGCCACAAGCTGAGCTCGTGCCCATCTCTGGAGCTCACTAAGGTGGTGCTCTGCTTTCTGTGGGCAGACAGGGAAGGAATCCCCTGTCCTCGTGCACCCTGAAACAATGGTCTCTTGCCTCTTAGGCAGGTCCAGACTTTTTCCTGGACTCCCTCTCAGCTAGCTGTGGCGCACTAGCCCCCTTTAGACTGTGTTCATGCAGCCAACCCCACTCCTCTACCTGGGGTCTCACCTCTGAAGCCCGAGCCTCAGCTCACAGCCCCCGCTCGCCCCGGCGGGTGAGCAGACAAGTCTCTCGGGCTGGTGAGTGCTGGTTGGCACTGATCCTCTGTGTGGGAGTCTCTCCGCTTTGCCCTCTCACCCCTTTTGCTGTGCTCTCCTCCGTGGCTCTGAAGATTCCCCCCCAACCACCCCCCATCTCTGCCAGTGAAGGGGCTTCCTAGTGTGTGGAAGCCTTTCCTCCTTCACAGCTCCCTCCCAGAGGTGCAGGTCCCGTACCTATTCTTTTGTGTCTGTTTCTTCTTTTTTCTTTTGCCCTACCCAGATATGTGGGGAGTTTCTTGCCTTTTGGGAACTCTGAGGTCTTCTGCCAGTGTTCAGTAGGTGTTCTGTAGGAGTCGTTCCACATGTAGATGTGTTTTTGATGTATTTGTGGGGAGGAAGGTGACCTCTACCTCTTACTCCTCCGCCATCTTGAAGGTCCCCCTAGCTATATGTTTAGACTTTATCAATCCAGTGGTTGAAAAATCATACCTCATCCTTTTAATTGTCTTTATTTTAATACTAAAGATTTTGAACATTTTTTTAAGCATTTCTTTGTTCATTTGAATGGTCCTTTTTGTGAAACAAATGTTTATGTACTTTGAATATTTTCTAGTTTAGTGATGAACTTTTTCTAACTACTCTGTGGTTGATTGGCCTAATATTTCTAGTTATTTAACTCCCTTTTCCTTCCATGAGGTTTGTTTTTACCCTCTCTTCTTAAATCGGACTTGACCACCTGATTGGCGTTGACCATGGAATGTGACTGAATGTGATGGGTGGTGCTGTGGAGCAGAAACCATGGGAGTCATTTATAGCCCAGCCATTGCTCTTTCTCTCTGTGCTACAGGAGCCTTTTCTCCTAGAGAGATTTACAGTGTAACACAAGAACAAAAGAAATGTTCAATCTAAGCCATAGAAGTTTTGGGGATTGTTCTTTGATGCATTATAACCTTGCCTAAACTGATTGATAAAAATCCATAAAAAAATATTTCTATACATCATGGGCAGCAGTTCTTTAGGTTTCTTTATTGGGGTTTTGTTTTCCACACAGCATTTGCTTCCAACAAACTCAGCTACCAATGTAGAATTAAAATGCTCATTGAATGTAAGTTTCCAGTACTTCAGTCTTCATTTTTAGATGAGTACACAGTCTCTTTTTGCTCCAATAAGTCTATGGTATTTAGATTTTTAAAAACTTTTTGACAAGATAAGTATTCATTGTAGATATTCTGTCTGATGATAGGTATACATTCATGGTTCTCTTTAAAAATTACAAGTAAACTGACACCTAAAGGAAAAACAAATAGAAAGCCCCATGTTATTTAATATCACTATAAAAGTTATTTTTGTAGGAAAAGGACACATCCTTGTTTATCTTTCCTCTCCAACTACCTCATTTGCATCTCCTTAGGTATTTTTAAAATACTTCCGCTGTAATCTGCTGAGCCAAATTCTCCTAATTTTATAGGACCCAGTTTAAGCTTTACTTTTTCATTAGTACACTTTTTTCCCTCTGTATTCTCATAAATCACTGTAGCACTTTTAGCTGGTAATTGGTATTTAACATTTTATTACAAACTGATTTAATGATAACTTGGTTCGTATTCACATTATCTTCCTAAAATTGTAATATCCCCGATGTCAGAATTCAGACCTTAATCTAAAGCACTCAAAATACTTAGCATAATACTAGACAGCGAAGAAATGGTCAATAAATTTAAGCCTTAAAACAGATGTATACATTCTTCATAGTTTCAATCTCATCACAAAGAAAATAGTCAGCACACTGTATGTTCACTCCTCATTCTAACTCACTTTTCATCCTTCAAAGTATTAAGTAAAAAATATGTGTGATAAATATGGAGGAAATAGTTTTATGACTGATTGAGAAATGACAGTAGTCATTAATTGGATTTGATCTAAAAGGGTTCCTACCAATTCAGCTTCATTATTTTTATTTTATGTAACAAAAATTTATCAAAGTAGGCATAACACCAAAAATTGTTATTTATGTAAAAAAATCTTTATCATTTTATCTAAGATAACATAGTATTGTAAAAGGGAAAAGCATTATGAGAAGATTTGTTATCTTAAAATTAAAGTGAACTTACAATAAAATATATGCTAGAAATAAGAAAATTTAATAATAGCACAAGGAAAGGACAATGGATAATAATGTTAGGGGTAATATCTTAAGTTAGTGTATCATATTTTCGTTATTACCATCTAAGTAACTCAATCTTATTAAAACTAAGTTAAAAATTGAAAAAAATAATTTTAAAATATTGTTTACAAAGACTTGCACAATATTGTTGAATCTTAATTTCAATAGAAATTTTTAGATACATCTCTTCGAACATCACATGCAAATGTCAAAATATTGACTCAGTGAGAAAATATATGAGAAGGTATTTGGGGCATTAATTTATTTTCATTTGAATTGACTCAGAGTGAAAGTCAAAATATTTGTGTTTAGGAAAAGAAAGTAACTGCAGTTTTTGTTCCAAAGTAGTTCATTTAAATAGAAGCCTCCTACTTATGAGTGGGCTGTATTCTAAATAGTGATGTGTAAATCAATTATTTGAACATTGGAATGTATTTTCCCTTGCTGTAATATAATAAATGGTGGCTTTGTTACTTATATAAACAGTTCCACAAACTCAGGGTGTGAATATAGTTAGACTTACTTTTTTTTTTTCTTTATAATTAATTGGCTAAAACTCTGCTCTGTTAAAGGGGTACCACTGTGAAATATAGAGAAGATGAGAAAAATAAGACTACAAACTGGGATGAAACATTTGTAAATCACATGTCTGGTAAAGCTCTTTTATCTAGAATCTGTAAAGAACTCTCACAACCTAAGCTTAAAAAATCCAGTTAGAAAATCTGAGAAAGAGATATGGATGGCAAATAAACACATGAAAATATGTTCATCATCATTTACCATTAGTGATATGCAAATTAAAATCACTATGAAACATCACTGCACACTTATTCAAACATTTAAATTTTTAAGAATGTGACAAAACCAAATAGTGGTGAGAAAATGGATAAATTGGATCGTCCATACATTTCTAGTGAAAATACAAAATGGTACAGGCAACTCTAAAAAATAATTTGGTAGTTTCTTATAAAATTGTACAGGTACTAAGCAGACAACTCAGCAGTCATGTTCTTGGACACTTATCCCAGAGAAATGAAAACATACATTCACATTAAAACCTGTACATGAATCTTCCTATTGGATTTTTGTAACAGTTCCAAACTGGAAACATTTGAATATCCTTCAGTGGGTAAATGTTTAAATAACTGTGCCATATTCACACCATGGAATTCTAGTCAACACCAAAAATAAACACAATACATGTAATAATTTAGATGGATTTCTAGGATATTATTATTGGTGGAAAACAATTTCTGAAGTTTAAAAACCATATGTTTCATTTGTATAACATTATATAACGTTCTGGAAATTCTAGTGGTAGAGAACACTTTAGTAGTTGTCAGGAGACAGAGACTAGGCTTGTAAATATAAAGGGCTAGTATGAGGGAGTTTCCTAGTAGTGTTGAAAGAGTTCATATGTATGATGAAATTGTTTGGAACTATGTACCCATAGTACTGCAACACCTGGTGGCTCAGCTCTGCTCTTGACAGTATATACTCCTATCAAATAAATGTATTGAGGGGACGTGCTGGTTGTCTAAATATGACTGTTTATAGTACAAGCATATAATTGAACTGCAGAAAGATTAACTCCTAAAAAAAGTGTACATGATATCACCCAGTTCTAGTATTATACAAGTTATGTTGCCTCTGGGGGGAAAAATCTTTCAAATTGTCTGAATATAATTATTACCGAGAAGATGTGAACTACCTATTCAGAAGGGAGAAACAAATGAGCAGCAATGCAAGATTCTGTAAGCCTACTCAGAAGGATGTGCATGATATTTATTGCAACAATATTATCTATCTACAGAAAGATTGATAATAAATATTGAATCAGTAACATGTGTGATTAAATTAAAAACATGCTTCTGAAGAGTATAATATCCTGTAATTAATATACTACTAAGAAGATATATGATCTGATGTTGCCTTGATATCGAATTATTCATTTTAAATAAAATTGGCTTGACCTCCCATCTCTGTCCTGTGAAAAATCTGATACCCAGTATAGGATGTCTACTACTGGCTTAAATTCTCATTTCCAAGGTCTGTTCTTATCACTTTTTTGTTCCCATTTTAATAATAATTGCACTTCCAGTAATGCCTGTAGCCTTCTCTATGCCTTATATTTAGCCAAATGTGAAACACATACCCACTTCCAAGATTTATTAAAAATACTGGGCACATTCTTTCTAGTATAATTTTAGATTTGATAGAAAATATAAACCATAGCAATAAAAATAAAATATAAAACATTCCCCATTCTTAAAAAGTCCCTGGCTGTGTATTTCCACAGAGGATTTCAGTGGAGTTGCTTTTCTCTCTTGTTATCTCTCCTTCTCTTCAGACTTGTTTTTCATCTCTGCCCATTCAAGCCAGGCCTAGAGAATGTTACTTCTATATGCATCCATATGCGTTGGACGTTTTTCTGAGCAGAGGTATTTTTCTTCATGAGAAGAAATCTGCAATGGTCTCTTATTTGTTTGTTTATTTATTTCCTATCTTGCTGTTAGGGAATTCTCAAACAAGAGCTATAGTTAAGTGATGTAATCCATTTAATAAAGGTCACATTTGAAGTGCAGTAGCTCCAGAATTAATAAATACTCCAATATGTGAATAGTGAGAGAGTGCACAGAATATGCAAATCTATACAACGGGAAATGTATTAGAGACTGTGGCAAGAATCTTTAACTCAGTACAACAGATAAATGGAAAAAATATATATATTTATTCATCACTTTCTATGTGCCAAGCAGTGTAAGAACATCACCTATTTTATTTTTTAAATCTCTACAACCACACTCTTCATTAATATTACTGTCTCTTTTAACAGATTTGTGAAAACTGGAAACCATGGTCCTATACTTAATAAAATAACAGAGCCAAGAGTCTAAAAATTTTATTCTGATTACAGAGTCCACACTTATATCCATAAATCAGGACTTTTTGGCTCTTTGTGAGAGTATTTCATTGATAAGATGGATTTTTTTTAAATATTTTATTTCATGGAATCCAAAATAATTACCAAATGTTTAATTAGCAAGAAAAAATTTATATTAATGTGATATCAATTATTTGTGTAAGATCTGTCCTACTCTGCAAAGTCAGTATATAACCTTCCAATTCTTTGATTTAAGGGAAAGTAATTTATATGCATTTCTCCATAGTAAAATATGCAAAGTCTTCAGGAAGACAATTAGAAACTGCATTGAGAAATGCATGTTCAGTAACAAGAAACATATTGAGAGTGTACAGAAAGTCTTTCCTTTGTATATATTTTATTCCCTTCTTTGCTCTCACACACTTTATTATTACTCCTCTAGCTTCTAAATAAGATTGATTGGTGAGTTGATCACAGGGGTGCCTGAGCACAGATTGTGGGAAGTCTTAGTGTGACTCGGTATGCCATAAATCAAACAGCAGGTGAGTGGGAAACACAGTTCCCTGACTCACAAAATATAATAATAAAAATGTAAATAAATAAACTAGCCTCCTTTATTAGGAGATAACCAGTATCAGTAATAACTCTGATAATATATAGGATTCAGTTACACATATTCCTTTTATATACAAATTTTAAAATATTTATAATATACAAGCTATTATACTAGGCAGCATGGGAGATTTAAGTGTGAAAAAACAAGGTACTTGTCAATGACATCACCATCAAGTAGAGGAAATAAAATTGAGCACTATAGCATAGAGTAGAAATTAACAGCAAATGTTTAAGATTATTTGGAAGAGAAGAAATTTATGTTTTCTGAGGTAATGATTTGAAGAACAGAGAAAGATTCTTAGAAGGGGCTTCCATGCACATAATGATGAAAAACAATGGCATTCAAAGTGGAAATAGCAATGTGAGTATTGATCCTCCCATTTTCACAACAAAACAGGCTTCATTTCCTTACTCTCACTCAGTGTGGACACAATTTAGGCATCCATTGCCGTAAATACTCTTTTCATTCATCATTCTTTCCATCCTGTTCTTTTGATTCCTTAGTATGTGCCAGTCACTACAATAAGCTCTGGGAATAAAGAAGAGAGAGCCAAAGTCTCTGTCCTTAAGGAAATCTTAATCTAGAGAATCTTTTTCCATGTCAGAAATGCCTCTTCAATTTTCCCTCCTGTCCATTTTGTGGTCACTGCTTTAGTATATGTTATCATCACCTGTTCACAGAACTATTTTGACCAACAATTTCTTAGACTTCCCCACTTTACACCCACCTGTTGTTGAGGGTTTTCCTTGGCGCTCTCTGTTGGCAGGAGAGGAAATCAAGCCACACTACTGAAATTAGGCAATCACTGAAAAAGTACATGGACCAAAATATAGACGACAATTATGTGCATAAATGATAGCAGAATACATGAAAAAAATCCACATTATAATGTTCATTTCAGAGCTATTTCTAATGGTGAAATAAAAATATAATTCAAATCTCCATCAATACTATGGTGATATAAAAAATAGTGCATAATCATTAAAAGTGACGATACCATTTGTAATTTGTGACCTAGAAAAGATGTCCATGATTTTTTTTTTTTTTTTGCGGTACACGGGCCTCTCACTGTTGTGGCCTCTCCCGTTGCGGAGCACTGGCTCTGGACGCGCAGGCTCAGCGGCCATGGCTCACGGGCCCAGCCGCTCTGTGGCATGTGGGATCTTCCCGGACCGGGGCACGAACCCGTGTCCCCTGCATCGGCAGGTGGACTCTCAACCACTGCGCCACCAGGGAAGCCCTCCATGATGTGTTTTTAAACGTGTGTGTCTATATGTTTGACAGAGATGAGAACCCTGAAGGAATATGTTTTAAATCACTAAAATTGGTTACTGCTGTGTCAAGGAATTATGGTTGGCAATTGAACATTCTTTCTAAGATCTTTATAATAATTCGTCAAAATCCTAATATAAATATATATTGATTTATATATAAAACAAATATATTCATATTATAAAAATGGAGTTTTTACATACATAAAGATTAAAGCAACACTATTTTGTATAGTCAATGATATAACATTGGAGGTTATGTATACATAGGAAAATATACTTAGCAGTTTTTTAATTTACTTATCTGTATTAGAAAAAAATTCTGCCACTGTTTTTGATTAGATCATCATAATTGCATATTAAAGACTTTCATGGAGCTGGTCTAAATTGCTCAGCAAATTATAGGCATTATGATTTAGTCAGAAGTCTACTAGATATAAAAACCTGAAAAAATATATTTTTACAGATTTAGGCTATAAAGATCTCTTTATTTCTCCAAGGAGCTTATAAATATTTAAAGATAAAAATGCTCTCTAACTGTGACAGATGATTTAGGTAAAATATTTGAAAAAACATTTAAATGATAAAATTTTCTGACAGTGATCAATAATACCAGGTTTCACATAACCAGGGGGGAAAATTAGTGTCAGTCAGAAGTTTAGCTAATAATATGGGATCACAGTATTAATATTCCTGGGGATAATTTTTTTCAAATTGTGTCATATTTTATCTGGGTTATTTTATCACAGAGCAGAAAAGTCTAATTTGTAAAGAAATCCTCATGAGGTGTTGGGAGGCTAAAAGAATCAAAATCTGAGTATACAAAGAGCCAAACAAGATCTACATGAACTTCTATCAATCCTCCAATCCTTTTCATAGTTTACATTATTGGGTGTTTTATTCTTTTCCCATCATTCCATTCAATTTAACTCTGGGTTATACTTGGGATTATGGTGATCTGGTTAGATTCTAACTCAACAAACATCACAGTATTCTTCCACAACTTCCTTCCTTAGTTAAAACTCGACAGTTTCCAAGTTCAATTTTGTCTCCCATAACGACTTCCTCACTTTCTTTCATGACTTTTGCCACTGTCATTACTCAAGCCCCTCTCTTTTCTTTCAAGACCTCAATTACCCACATGTTAGGTTACTTGCCATTGTCCCACAGTTCACTACATATTTTTTTTTCTTTCTGTTCAACTTCAGTCATCTTTTTTCTACAGTGTATAATCTCCCATTAATGCATTAATGCTCTCCAATGTATTCTTCATCCCAGACATTGTAGTTTCCGTCTCAAGAAATTTGATTTGGGTTTTTTTTTTTTCAGTAGCTCTAACTAAAATATATGTAATACAGTTACAATACTTGTTTTAAAGTTCTTATCTACTAATCTAACATCTGTGTCAGTTCTGGATTGGTTTCAGTTGGTTGCTATTCTCTTCATTATGGTTGATTCATCAAAATAGAGACTATATCGTCCCCGATGAAGCTCAGCCACAGAGAACTGAAGTGATATGTCGTATTGGTAGAGTATTCAAGAGTAATATTCCATGAAATACGTGTGAGGAGTTCTGTGTGATCTTGGAGTGGTTTTGGAAGACTTTTTGGTTGAGGAAAGACTAGCTGGCTCCTCCCTTAAAGTTCAAAGTGCTTATTTTCCCCGATGGCAGGACACATATCATTTGAATAATAATGAAAAGCAGAAGAATTTATTTTCCTCACTTTTCTGTTGAATTTTTAGCACAATAACAGCTTGAGGAAAGACATACGATGATGTTCATTTCAAACAGTAAAACATGGAAAATTAATTTCTAACTAAACTAAAACCCAATTGTGTGCATAAAAATGGTTGGAATATAATGCTTCCTTGGCAAGTGAGAAAAGGGGAGGCTTTGCTGAAGAAGTGTTTATCATTTGTCTTTTGTTTGCACATTTATTTCCTCCCTATATGATTCTGATAGACTGCATCAAGGATATAATTCTCTTTCTGGTGCTTGCTTTGATGTTAACCCTACAAACAGAAAGGATAGTGTATGTTTCTGTATAAACAGGTCAAAGATGGCCTAGAAATTAGTTCACATTATGCTGTCACTTACATCATATTACAAGATTCTTACAATAGCTAAGTAGCTAAGGTGTCAGCATTGATGTGGACTCACTATGCCCATTTTATAATTGGTGGATGTAAAGTTTAGAAAGGTTAAGAGCTTGCAATCATAAGATAAATCTGTGAAGGATTTATAAGCAAGCCCAGAATTTCCAGTTTCAAATCCAGTATTCTGCCCTCTGCCTCAGCCATTTTTTTAAGTTTGCATGTTAGAGGCAGTAGGACTTCTACTGTTTTAGATAACATCAATGAAATACCATAATTGTACTCTTGATTATGTTTAAGATACCAAGAAACTATAGTCTACATTCATTATTTTTAACTAAAAGTTTCAGTTTGAATATTAATTTTATTTAAATAATGTTCGTAGAAATTTTAGAGAGAAAATTAAAATTACTTTATGTGCAGAATACAGTCTCCATTTGCTTTGACAACTCTTAGTTCATGTATGCAAAATAAGTCTACCTTTTTGTATATAAAATTAAGATGCAATGCCAGGATATCATTGACTGCTTAATTAAAGCAATTAGGATTGTAGTGAATCATGGCACAACTTACCTTAAGAGGTGTGAGCAGACTACGTCACAGGCTATGATACAGTAAATAGTCATTGAGTTCAAAATACTTCCCACATAATAAAACATAAAGCATATTTGAGTGCTAAAGCTTCATTCATTCTTAACATTGTAGATGCATTTAGAAAAAAAGAAAAACCTTAGAGGTTACCTGCTCTTCAAGACTTGACTTGGTGCACATCATATAGAAGGACTTCCACATGCTGACTTATTACTCAAAACAATGAAGTCCCCAATAGAAAGCATTTCTTTGCTTGGAGTGTCCTTTAATGTACCTGTCTTAGAAACCTTTGGTGGTAGTAGGTAGCTGACTGAGGGTTCAGGGAGATAGACCCTACCTGTGTCTCTATCTTTCTATTAGAGAGCTGTTATTGCCTCTCTCACCTTATCTGAGAAGGGATTAGAAGACTGGTCGCATTGCATTAGCATGGACTTTGAAATGACAATCTCGGAATCAAATTCCAGTCTCAGCATTCATTTCCCTGTAAATTAGGGCAGGGTGCTTAATTTTTCTGAGAGGCAGTTTCAGCAGTGATACAGTTATATCTGCCTCATAAACAGGAGCAGATCCAGATTTTATGGGACCTAAAGCAATACTTTTGGGAGTGCTCTTTAAGGAAAAGGATACAAAATAGGAATGGTTGTGAATATTTATTTAGAATTAACAAAAAAAAAGCACAATAGAAATTTGAAGAAGCTGACAAATTCATCATACATTAAAAAAAATTCAACTCTCTATAATTAACTGCCAGACATATCATTTATTGTACTTTGGCTTTGGCTATATATTCTCTGATTATTTCTTTATAACACTTTTAAATTATTATTTTCTTTAGAGAGAATGCTATTCAATATTTCCACTAGCATGGTTGATTATTTTTAAATTAATAATGACAATTTACAAAAGGTTCTTTCAGTTTCACAAATAAGTATTGATTATGTCATGTGGATTTTAAAAATTATTTTGAAGCTTGAGAAACTTCCATTGAGTTTCTTTTGTATATGAGATATTTCAGATATACTTTCTGTAGTATTGCTATAGGTTTGTGTCCTAGAAACATAAGAATTTTATTAAATTTTATTTTACATAATTCTCATTTTTAAATGCATGATGTTTTTGTAGTCATATATATTACCAAGTATATGCCTGACAGAGAGAAATTCTCCTCTGATTTAGGCGCTGATGAGAACTAAATACTCTTCTTACAATTTTATACTTATGACTAAAAGAATATTCTAATAACAACAAAATCTTTTTTAAAAAAAAATTTATTTATTTATTTGGTTCTTCCAGATCTTAGTTGCTGCACGTGGGCCCCTTAGTTGTGACATGTGAACTGTTAGCTGCAGTATGCATGTGGGATCTATTTCCCTGGCCAGGGATTGAACCTGGGCCCCCTGCATTGTGAGCACAGAGTCCTAGCCACTGCGCCACCAGGGAAGTCCCAAATCTTTTGAGCTCTGTCCTTTTCATACCTCTATTATTTACATATTTCTTTTGTTGCGTATCTCGGGACACATTTATATCCCATCGTGATCTGTGGCTGTAAAAGTTTGTGACATGATGATGGGTGACTCAGCACAGGGCCCGTAGGGGTACCCACCATTCCTATACAGTGGATTCAAAATGCCTTGACAGTACATGAAAGGGGTTTCATCTACTAAATACAAAGTTTATGTATCCCCAACTCAACTTCTGCTACCATCTAGCCAAGATGCCTATGGCTGCTTCAGTGTTCCCTGACACAAAAGGAGAGGTGTGACAGAGGGGAAGTTGTTGCTTGAAGAGATTATCAGTCTTAACTAACTGTTAAAATATTTTAATTGTATAAATTTAACATAATTATAGGGCCATATGAAACAACGGCTACTGTCTCACCTTTGAGTCTTTGTGAGCAAATGGCCCTGAAGTGTAAGATTCATTAGGTACGTGGTAAATCTTCTGGTTTAATGTTTACTGAATGTGTAAATTAAAGAGCGTATTCAACTGTATATATTTTGATATTATCCCCACAAAAGCTACTGACATATAATGCAATAAAGGAATACCACCTATTTTTCTATTTCAAATTCAGAAATTCTTATGCTAATTAGAAGCAAGGTTCTAGATACAATATTAATAAGATTCTTCTTGGTCCTCATCATCAATAAAGAATTGACCAAATATTTCCAGCTTAATTTTTTAAGTCAGAGAGTAACATTTTATTAAAATACAACCATATACATTTTAATTATAAACCTCAGATTAATAATTGATTAAAATATACAAACATCTTGGTAAAATTAAGCATTTTCTGATTTTTTCTGAAATTTCTTTTGACAATTTTATCATGAAAAAAATAACCTGTGATCATTTTACATCGTCTAAAGAAAATAATTTAATAAACCTATTAGGGAATTATTGAAGTTTTTATTATCCTGTAATAACTCCTTAATAATGAAAACATTCTCTTCCAAAGAATCTATTATTATTATCATTTTTAGAGGTCTAGCTTTTTCGACTGAAAAAGATACACAACCTAAAAGTTGAGAATTATTTTATTTGACAGACAGAACTGAGGACTTAAGCCAGGAAGATAACTTCTCAGCTCTGAGGGATGCTCTGAAGAGATAAGGAAGGAGACAGGGTATATAGGAGTTTTTGCAACAAAACCAGGCAGTCTGAACAAGACACCAAACGATTACTGTTAATTAAAGAAAAACAGACATCTCAAGTTAATGAATTTAGTGCTTTTCTATGTATGGGAACATGCAAGAGTCTGGGCTCTTTAAAATCATTCCTTTGATATGCACCTCAGCTATCTAGGGCCAGTATCCTGTTCTTTTCCATCCTGAATCCCCTTAGGGTACACAGTCTGGGGCTGCTGCAGTGGCTGATGGCTAATGGCTTGATGGCTGCAACATCCTTTGTTTACTGATATGGTGGGTGACTTTCTTTGTAGACAATCCCCTGGGTGATGATTTTGCATGAATTCCAGAAATTCTGTAACATTTTTATCAGCTTCCTGAAATTCTGTATGTTAGAATTTGCCATTTCACTTGATAATCAATTTGAATTCCATTTCCATTATATTTTGTGATATCTAATATATAGAAAAGTTAGACTGGTCAAACAGACAGGGATACACATTATTGTAAAATAGGGACAGCTGATTTGGGGAAGAGTGTATCAGTCTGCTTGGATCACCATGGCAAAATACCAGACTGGGTAGCTTAAACAACAGAAAATATTTTGTCACAGTTTCGAAAGCCAGAAGTCTAAGGTCAAGGTGCAAGCAGAGTTGGTTTCTGGTTAGACCTCTCTTCCTGACTTGTAGATGGACACCTTCTCATTGTGTCCTTACATGGTCTTTTCTCTGTGAATGCATAGAGAGAAAAAGAGAGAGGTCTTTGGTGTCTCTTCCTCTTCTTATAAGCACACCAGTCCTAAAGTGTTAGGTCTCTAGCTTTATGACTTCATTTAACCTTAATCTTCTTTAAAAATTCTATCTCCAAATACGGTCACGTTGGGGGTTTATGGCTTCAACATATGAATTTTGAGGGAACACAATTCAATCCATAACCAGGACTAATATAATGAATTCTCAGTTTATTAAAAATATGTTCATATTAATGTTATTTTGCTCTAAACTCTACATAATGAATATTTAGATAATAAATACCCACTGTACTGTAATTTTTCTTTCAACATGTTACATATTCACTCTTTTCTTGTCTGCATGTGTTCTAAAGAGAAGTCCGATGTAATTCTTATCTTTGTTCCTTTATAACCATAATTCTTTTTCTCTTTTTTCAAGATTTTTCTCTTTGTGTTTTTTTTTTTTGGTACGCGGGCCTCTCACTGTTGTGGCCTCTCCTGTTGCAGAGCACAGGCTCCAGACGCGCAGGCTCAGCGGCCATGGCTCACAGGCCCAGCCGCTCCGCGGCATGTGGGATCTTCCCGGACCGGGGCACAAACCCGTGTCCCCTGCATCGGCAGGCGGACTCTCAACCATTGTGCCACCAGGGAAGCCCTCTTTGTTTAGCTTTTTTGCAATTTGATTATGATACACCTAGGTGTATGTTTTTTTGGTATTTATCCTGCTTGATGTTCTCTGAGCTTTCTTGACTTGTAGTTTGGTGTCTGTTACTAATTTTGGAAAGCTCTCTGTCATTATTTCAAACAGTTCATCTGCACCTTCCCTGTTTGTTCTCAGTATTTCTATAATGTGTATGTTTTACTTTTGAAATTGTCTTACAGTTCTTGCATGTTCTATTCTTTATTATTTTCATTCTTTCTCTCTTTTCATTTTAGAATGCAAAGTTTCTATTGACATATTTTCAAGCTCACTAATCCTTTTTCAGCTGTGTTCAATCTACTATTGGACCCATCAGAGGCATTTTTCATTTCTGTTGAAGTTTTTTTTCTAGCATTTATTTTTATTCTTTCCATTTCTCTGCTTATAATACCCATCTCTTCTTTCATGGTGTTCACTTTTTCCACTAGAATTCTTCACATATTAATCATAGTTATTTTAAATTCCTTATCTGATAATTTCAAAAGCTGTGTCTTTTCTGAGTCTGGTTCTGATTCTTGCTTTGTCTTTTTAGATTGTGATTTTCTTGCCTGTTGGCATGCCTTGTAATTTATTATTGAAAACTGGGTAATAGCAACTGAGGTAAATAGGCTTTTAGTGTGAGGTTTCATATTAATCTGGCTGGGCATTGGGCTGTGCTTAATGATTACTATAGCTGTAGGTGCCAGAGGCTTCAAATTTAAGTGTCCTTGTTCTTGTCTTGCCTGTAGTCTTTGGACTTCCCCATCAGTTGCTCCTCAGTTAGTCTGTGTATTGCAGTTATTTTGTTTGGCTGTAAGCCACTGTTATTACACAGGAGTTCTTTTGCTGTGGTGGTAAGGTTTGAAGGATGGCAACAATTCTATAATCCTATGATTGCATCTCAGTCTTTTAGGGGGTAGGCCTGTGCACTTAGGCTGTATCCTTCATAGGGATTTCTTAGTTCCCCTTCTGGTAGAGTAGGCCTTCGTAATGGAGAACACTATGGGCATATTTTAATGGTTACCTTTGCCCTGCCCCTGCCAGTGTCATTAGGGACTATTTCTTGGCTGTTCATCTTGAAAACCTGGTGAAATCCCTGGATATAAAAGCCTGGAAAATGTGGGAGCCCCTCACAAGCCCCAGGGGTTTCTCACTCTCAAGTCAATGCACATTAGCCTCCAGCAATTCATTAAGAGAATTTCCACTTAAATATTCCTACCAGTTTATGACTCCAGGGCCTTCTCCAATAAACAGATCTCAGCTGTGACTCTGGATTTGCTTGTCTCCAGATTTCAGGACAGCAGTTTGCCCTGTGACCTCAGGACCCTTTTCCTGAGTCCAGGAAAAGTCATGGGTTTTCAGTGAATTTTTTCCCCTCATTTTCTTACTAAAGATAGGAGTAATGACTTCTAATCCCTTTACATAAAAGTTGGAGCTGAAACCAGAACTTATATTGAAATTTTGCTTCTCAAAAAGTTATGCCAACTTATAAATTATAGTGTATTAATTTGTAATAATAATAATGAATATCACTTGAGAACTTAGTTTGCATGAGGCATTGTGCTAAGTACTTATATGTCCTATTTGATAGAAACAATATGCAAAGTGGTTGAAGATACGTAGTTTGGAGCTAGGCTGCCTGGGTTGCTGAATCCAGGCTTTATCACTACTATGGGACCTTAGGGAAGTTACTTTTCTGTACCTCAATTTTATCATCTGTTCATGAGGATAATAATAAGACCTACCTCATAGAGATTCTATGAGGATTTAATAAGGTAACACATGAGCAGTGCCTCGTACATTGTGAGCGCTGTGTGCTTGCTATTATTACCTCATGTAATCACATGATAATCCCCTGAAATGAATATTCTTTTGACAGAGAGGAACAAAGCCACAGATGGTTTAAATTACTTGACTAAGTGCTCTTCAGTAGCCAGTCCAGATTCCTAAACTATACCTATGACTTAGAGATAATATAGAAGAAAAATCCCCCATCCTAATTTTCATAATTGGCCACACAATTTTTGTAACTTAATATAATGCTCCTAGCCTACAGAAATGGGTTAATGCTATTTAGAAATTAATTTTTTATATATGTGTAATCCAGATATTGTAGATTAGTTGTATGAATCTCAGAGCCCAGCCTAATCTGCACAAGTTTTGATCGGTAAAAAGTCTTTGTTGTAAAAAATATGAATCTGAAAGTGTTCCGATTGGGGCTCCTGCAGTGTCCCAATACTTTACCTCATCTGGTTAAATATTTGTTTTTTATAAGACCACTCATCAAATATTGAAATGATGGATAGCAAGATCATGCAGGGTTTACTGAGGGCTAGGCAATCTCAAGTCCCTCCATGTGTTCCTATTCAGTTCCCCAGGGAACCAAAATATTTACCGTTTTCATCTGATTCATCTCTTTTAGTTTGGAACTTTCCTTCCCATTGTTTTATTCTATTTGGGTACCTGTGCTTCAAATCAAGCAAGTGTGTTTTTTTAAAACCTCAGCTTGTACTGGCACTGGGAGTACCAGGCAATCACCAACATGATGAACAGATTGTAGGAATAATCAGTATTTACAGCATACGCAACTTCCAGCTTTCATATGCCTTTGTCATTACTGGCACAAGATGCCTCTCCACAAAGTTTTGTGCTTGCTGGTGGATTTTAGAGGTTGTTCTGCTTTCCCAAGTCTAACAGAAAACTGCAAAACATGGTTTTCATTCTCAGGCAAACCATAAAACCTACAGTAAAAAAGAACAAAACTGCCTAACTCTTCTGAGAGGGATTCCCACTTGGTGAATCTTTAAAAGCTCGTAAATCCAGAAGTATATTTATTGCCTTTGATGCAGTTCTCTTCCAGGAGACTCCCCACCTTCCTCAGTCTCTTAAGTCCTGTATTACCCTTCTTAGATATACTGCACCCCAGTAGGATTTCCCTGAACTTTGGTAAAATCCCCACATACTAATAGGTCTTTCATTCCAATGGATATTCAGACCTCCTTCCCAAGCATTCGATTCCTTAGAATTTGGCCCCCGAATCCATTATTGTTTCAATATGTCTCATAATAACTTGAAGGAGACACAGTACTTAAACAGTTTTGACTTGCTGCTTTTTTTTTTTCTTTCCAGAAAGCATTACTCACATTCAAAAGAGGAAAAAAAAAAAAAAAACTAGTTTAAGTAAAAATGAGATACTGTGCTATGTGTCTGTGGGGGATGGGGGGTGGGAGAGGGGTGCACATGAGGGGTGGGAGAGGGGTGCACATGCTTTCAAGTGTGTATGTACCAAATGGGATATTTTGACTGAGAAGAGGGATGAGGCTTTTATTTTCTTGGTGTGTTAAGTTAGGTGCCATCTTTCTCTTAGTAAATAAGTTTAAAATTAAACCAAGAATTTTGTTAAAGCCAATATGTCCCAGAAGGTAGCACATTATCCCTGTATATACATTCGAATTCAATTAATTTGTATAGTGAAGCTTGGAACCCCCTCAGCGAGTAAAGGGTCTTAAATACTTATCTAGTTAAGGTCAAAACATGTAAAAGGAAATAAAAACGTTTGCTATGGACAAAGGCGGGTGGGCAATATGGGTGGAGTTGATGGATATCTCATTGAAGGTAAGATTGAACCCAGAATGTTATAAAGGAAGGGGAAATACTGGGAGTGATGTGGATTCAGAAATAGGACTTTTTTTTAAACTGAAGTATAATTAACTTATAACATTTTATTAGTTTCAGCTGTACAACATAGTGATTCAATATCTTTATGCACTACAAAATGATCAACATGATAAGTCTGGTTACCATATGTCACAATACAAAGTTATTACAATTATTGACAATATTTTCTACACTGTACATTAGATCCCCATGACTTATTTATTTCATAACTGGAAGTTTGTACCTCTTAATCCCCTTTACCTACTTTTCCCATCTCCTCATCCCCTTCCACTCTGCCAACCACTAGTTTGTTCTCTGTATCAATGGGTCTGTTTCTATTTTGTTATGTTTGTTCATTTCTTTTGTTTTTTATATTCCACATTAAAGTGAAATAATATGGTATCTGTATTTATCTGTCTATCTTATTTCTCTTAGCAAATACCCTCTACGTCTATCCATGTTATCATAGATGACAAGATTTCATTTATTTTTACGGTTGAGTATTATTCCATTGTAAATATATATATCTATATTTGGCTATTGTAAATAATGCTTCACTGAATACTGGGGTGCTATAGCAAAGATAAACAAATGAGACTACATCAAGCTATAAAGCTTTTGCACAGCAAAGGAAACCATCAACAAAAAGAAAAGACAACCTAGTGGGAGAAGATATTTGCAAACAATATACCAGCATACCTCATTTTATTGCTCTTCACAGATACTGCATTTTTTTTTACAAATTGAATCTTTATGGCAACCCTGTGTGAAATAAATCTGTTGGCACAATTTTTTCCAAAAGTATTTGCTTATCTTGTGTCTCTCTGTTACATGTTGGTGATTCTTACAATATTTCCAACTTTTTCATTATTGTTATAGTTGTTTTGGTGATCTGTAATCAGTCACCTTTGATGTTACTACTATGACTTGCTGAAGGTTCTAACGATGGTTGGCATCTTTTAGCAATAATTTTTTTTTTAAATTAAGGTACGTACCTTTTTTTTTTTAGAAATAATGCTATTACATGCTTAATAGACTACTGTATAGTATAAATACAACTTTTATATGCACTGGGAAACTAAAAAATTCACATGACTCACTTTACTGCTATATTTGCTTTATCGCAGTGGTCTGGAACCCAACCCTCAATATTTCTGAGGTATGCCTGTATCTGATAAGGAGCTTAAGTCCAAAGTATATGAAGAATTCATACAGTCCAGTATCAAAATAAACCAAACAACCTGCTGAAAAATGAGCAGGCATCCTGAATAGATATTTTTCCAAAGAAGATACACAGATGAGTAACAGGTACTTGAAAAAGTGCTCAACATCACTCATCATCAGGGAAATACAAATCAAAACCACAATGAGATATCACCTAACACCAGTCAGAATAGTTGTTATCAAAAAGACAAGAAGCGACAAGGATTGGTGAGGGTGTGGAGAAAAGGGAAACCTTATACGCTGTCAGTGGGAATGTCAGTTGGTACAACCACTATGGAAAACAGTATAGGAAGCTCCTCAAAAAATTAAAATAGAACTACCATACAGTCTAGCAATTCCACTTCTGGATGTTCATCTGAAGAAAACAAAAACTCTAATTTGAAAAGATATATACATCCCAGTGTTCATTGCAGCATTATGACTTAAGCGCCCGAGTTTTTTGTTGTTGTTGTTGTTACTATAAAAAAGACTGCAGCTGGTTCTAGAACCCATGCTGAACTGGTTACCATGAGTGTGTGTGTGTGTGCGCGTGTGTGTGTGTAAATTAAAAGAATAGTCAGTTACACAGTGGGGCCTTTTTAGAATCTCAACTGATGGTGATGATGGCTGCAAATATTCCTCAGTATTTAATGGTATTTATCTTGAGTTATCAATTCATTGTTATTGAATTTGTTGAGCACTTGAAAGCTCCATTATGATTTTTTTCAAATTATGTGAAGATGGGTATTTCAGAAAAATATACATTGTGGGATAATCAACCAGGAGAGAAGCCTGGAGTCATTGAAAATTGAGGTTTTAATGAAGAGGTAATATTAGTTTTATTCCTGAGGTTATGAAGCCAATTCAAACCAGCTGTACGCTGGAAATGTATGAAACTATAATCAAAAAAGCCATGACAAGAAAAAATAAGTTGAGTATTGTAGATGTCACATTTATCTTTGCTCTTGCTGACTTCTAGCAACTTAGAAAATCCATTAGGTGAGTTTTCTTATATAAGTTCACTGACACCACTGTCATAATCAGTGACAACTGGACAATTCATTCTTTCCTCATTGGTGTCTGAAAGTAATTCCTTTTTCTAGACGAGATTATAATTCACAGAAAAGCATATCAATCATCTACTGTCTTAGACTGTATTGTCAAGGTATCAGTTTTCACATCAACCAGACTTGAATTTTAATCAATGTACTAGTTCAGCAACATTGGATATGTTTTTCAACCTTTCTGATATGCCTGTTTTTTTGTCTATATACAAAGAATATAGTGGGATAAAAATTTTTAGAATGCAAAGGTCATGAATATTGAGCAATGAGCAAATTGTGGTGCAATGAGTGGTGTTTGCTGCGATTTAACCTACTGGCCTCTCTCTTCTTGTCAACATTATTCCCAAGGGTATTGTCTTGGCTACATATTAGTTCCACATTATAGGTTGTTGGAATTTTATACATTGAAATAGGGCACCTGGAAGATTTGTTTGTTTGTTTATGAAAAGAGGTAAGTCTTTTCATTCTAGAGTTTTTCTAACATTCTGTAATAGTACTATTAGCATTAACTCCACACAAAATTGTCTTAACTTATACATCTTTTAAGTCCTACTTAATTTTCTGCTGTATTATTTAGAAGATGTTGAACCTGGCTTTATTGAATGTCAATTCAATGTAAGCTGGCGAGAACTGCCAAGTCATCTGATGTTAGGAAGCATATAATACAAATTTAACATAAAGCCATACAATTTGTATAGGTAACTAGATTTAAAACATAGAATCAGCTGTGATGTTTCATATCATAATCAGCATATGAAACAGTGAATTAGCTGATGCATTACTTTGAGCTATCATATTTAATGAGAATTATTTTTCATAAAGTTTGTAGCTGTGAAGAAAATTAATAAGGTTTTGAATAATGAATTCTTTTACATTTGGTAGTATTATTTTACTAATTGAGCTTTTTTTTCTTTGCTCACTGAGGTTGATTTCTTAAATGCAGAAACTTAAGCGATACATACATTTTTTGTACAAGATACTGATATTTATTTACTCCACTAGTACTTAATAAATATTAGCTTAGTACATAGCAAACCTACTAGACATTGGTTGATGATATAGAAAGATAATAAGACAAGTTGTATATTAATTAGCTATATGAAAGTGACAGTGAACATGGAAGTGGCCAATTTTGGACTGAGGATGGACTGAGGAATTTATGAATTTTAAACTTGCATAATCCTATAGTGGAATCATGACATATGGACTTAATTAGATTTAGCTACATATATTAAAAATACTGAGGCATAAATGAGACAGTTTATTTTTGTTATACCTAAAACATTGTTGGTCAGGGGCTGCTGTGGTAGCCCCTAGTATCATCAGGGAACAAGGCTTTTTTCTTTCTGTTCTTTGATCATAAATTATTCATAGCTTCATTTATCAAAATTATTGTATCAGAAGGGCACCAAGTCAAAGGCCACAGGCCAGATCCACTCTGTCAAATTCTGCATATAATGTTGTGTTGGAGCACAGCCACCCCCATTTATTATGTGTTGTCTAAGGCTACTTTCATGATACAAATGGCAGGATTGCATAGTTGTGACAGAGACTATAGTCCTACAAAGCCAAACATTTGCTATCTGGCGCTTTATAAAAAATAGTTTGCTGATTCATGATCTAAGACAGTGCTATCTATTAGAAAGAGTGTAATGTGAGCCACATATATAGTTTAAATTTTCTAGAAGCCACATTAAAAAAGTAAAAATGAACAAGCAAAATTCATTTTAATAATGTAA
The DNA here is from genome assembly GCF_964374135.1 of Grampus griseus. Classification (NCBI taxonomy): domain Eukaryota; kingdom Metazoa; phylum Chordata; class Mammalia; order Artiodactyla; family Delphinidae; genus Grampus; species Grampus griseus. The sequence continues at coordinate 78,028,041 of NC_139000.1, read as the reverse complement.
TTCTTAAATCCTTTATATCAAAAAATATCATTTCACCTTGTAATACATTTAGAAAATAATAATACATTTTACTTTTTTTCCTCTAAATCTTTGATATTTAGAGTATATTTCAATTTGAACTGCTCATACTTCAAGTACTCAATGGCCGTATGTTTCAAGTGGCTATCATGTTGGACAGAACAGGACAGATATATCAAAATGAGTACATCCATATCCTTTGCTTTCTTCATAGGAAGAAGAAAGAGAAGTTTTGAGAGGAACAAATAGGATAAATATAAAACAAATAGCAATATTATATATATATAAGGACACACTTGTATCAATATTTACAATAAAGGTACATAAGTTAAAGATCTCCATTAAAAGGCAGAGGTCATCCAATGGATAAAAAGCAAGAAAAAATGATATGCTGCCATAAAGAAAGTGATTTTAAATATAAACATGCAGATTTAAAAGTAACATGCAGGTTAAAAGTAAAAGAAGAGAAAAAGATATACTATGCTAACACTAGTCAAAGAAGACTGGGATGATTACATTGATATCAGCCAAAATAGACTTCATTGCAAAAATATTACCAGGTGTAAAGAGGCTTATTTAGTAGTGATTAATGAGTTAATTCATTGTGGGAACATGATAATTATAAATGCTTTGGTATCTTATCCCAGAGCTTTTACTTCACTGACATTTATAGAACATTCCACCTAATAACAGAACACAAATTGTTTTCAAGTATACAAAAGTAAATTTACCATATGGACCATTTTCTAAACCATAAAGCAAATTTAAATAAAGTTCCATGGAATCAAATCACAGAAAGCATGTTTTAAGACAATTTGGCAATAATTAGAAATAAATATCAGAAATAAATTTGAAAAATCATCAAATATTTGAAAACCTAAATAATAGACTTTTAAAATGATAGGTCAGAAAAGCAATCAAAAATGATGATTAGAAAATAAAATGCAAATACAACATACTAAAATTTGTGAGATATAGATAAAGTACTGCATTGAGGAAAATTTATAGCATTGGATGCCTTTATTATAAAAGAAAAGGATCTCAAATTAATTTTCTTCCATTCTAAAAACGTTTTAAAAATATCAAATTAAGTCCTAAGTAAGCAGCAGAAAATAAATAGTAGAGGTTAGTATGAAAATAGAAAACAGAAAAATAATAAGTAAATCAATGAAACCAAAAGTGTGTCCTTCCAGACAGGAATTTAAATTGATAAACCTATAACCAGAGTAGGAAAAATAAGAGAAAAGACACATATTACTAATATAAGGAATGAGAGAGGTGAAGATGCTGCTAATTCTACTAGAATTAAAAATATACTAATGGAATATTGTCAATAACTCAATGCCAACAAATTTTACAACTTGTATAAAATGGACATTTCTTCAAAAATGACAAACCCAAAGCTCAGTAAACAATAGATTAGCTGAATAAATTTCTCTATATTTGTGGTTGAAAAGGTAGGTCCAGATAGCTTCATTGGTGACATCTATGACATTTTAAAGAAGAATTAATATCAATTCTATAGAAACTCTTCTAGAAAATTGAAGAGGTAGAAATACTTTCCAACTCCTTCTGTAAAATCAGCATTACTCTAATAATCAACAAAAGGTAAACTTTTCCACAATGGCACTGGATCAATTTGAGATAGATAGATAGATACATACATACATACATACATACATACATATATGCACTTTGATCCATATCTGTAACATATGCAAAAACTAGTCAGTATAGGCCTGATGGAAAAGAGAAAACTGTCAGACTTCTGGAAGATTATATAGGGGGATATTTTCATGATATTACTAAGGCAAAGATCCCTTTGATACAATATCATAAGCATGATCTCTCAAAAATTGATAAATTGGATTCATCAAAATTAATAATATATGCTGTTCAAAAGACACTATTAGAAGAATCAAATGACAAGCCAGAGACTGGAAATAATTACTTGTAGGTCACATGTCTGACCAAAGGACTTATCTTTGGGCTGTATAGAGAATTCTCAAAACTTAAAAAAGATTACTAAAAAAAGAAATATTTAAATATACATATTATAGAAGAAGATATGTGGCTATTAAGTAAGCACATAATAATGTATGCAACAGTATTAGTCCTTAAGGAAATGCAAAATAAAACTATGATAAGGTATTACAACACACTTAATAGATTGTCTAAGACTGAAAAAGATTGACTGTATGGAGGTCAGGAGGATGTGAAGTAACCAGAACTCTCATGCAATGCTGGTGGAATGTACATGGTACAAGTACTTAGAAAAGGCTTTGAATATTTCATTAAAGGTTATACATACACCTTCCATACTACCCAACAATTTCACGCCTAAATATTTACCGAAAGGAAATGAAGGCATATATTTACATAAATATTTGTATACAAAATTTATAACATCTGTATTTGCCAAAAAATGGATACAACAAATGTCTGTCTGTAGATGAATTGATAGATTGTGGTATGGCCATAATAGAAATACTGTATTAAAAGAATAAAAAGGAATAAACTGAATAAAAAGAACTGAATTACTGAATAAAAAGGAATAAACTATCAGTATATACTAAAGATGGATAAAACTCAAAACTTATTGATTGAAAGAAATCAGATCCCCCCAAATCCATCCTATATGATTGTGTAAAATTTTATAAAATTCAAATATATTGACAGAAAACAGAAAGAAGATCAGCACTTACCTTGGGATGAGGGTGTGAGGAAGGACAAATTATTTTATGAGAAAGAAGTCATGAGAAAGAAGTCATGAGAAAGAAGTTAAGAGTGATGGATATATTACTTGCCTTGATCGTGATGATGCCTTCAGGAATGTGTGTGTGTGTGTGTGTGTGCATGTGTGTGTGTGTGTGTGTTTGTGTGTGAAACATTACGTCGTCCAATAGAACTGTTGAAAAAATATACAATATATTTCACCTCCCATTCTAAATGAAATGCATTTAAATGTAAAAGTGATATAAGTTAATGCCAGACATCCAAATGTACGTATTCACGGACCGGCTGAAAAAATTGGTTTGTTCTTGCTGTTGTTGTCGCCATTGTTTTTGTGTTTTTACAAATCATAGAAAATAGCTAGCTGGCTATATAGATGCTATGGTCTGAATTGTGTTGCCCCCAAATTCATTTAATGAAGCGCTAACCCCCAAGGTGACTCTATCAGGAGATGGGAGTCTTTAGGAGGTATTTGAGGTTAAATGAATCCATAAAGATAAGGCTTTAATCACAGTAGGACTGTGATCTTATAAAAAGAAAATAAATATTTCTTTCCCTTTCCCTTTCTTATTTTCTCTCTCTCTCTTCAACATATGAAGACATTGTGAGAAGGTGGCCATTGGCAAGCTGGGAAAAGAGCTCTCACCAGAACCCAGCCATGCTGACACTCTGATCTCCAATTTGCAGCCTTCAGAACTGTAAGAAAATTACATTTCTGTTGTTTAAGCAGCCTAGTCTATGGTATTTTGTTATGACAATCCAAGCTTATTAAACAGAAACATGTAAGTGTAGAGACCACTGTCTCTATAAGCCTGCAAATTAAGTTTTATAATGATTGTCAAATTTGAGTTAATATCTACAACAGAAAAGAATATTTAAAATTTAATTTGAGCACAATTTTATATCAAAGAGTAGAGATTAATCATCAATTGTCTTTTATTAATTTAGCATAGATGAGTATATATTACCTGAAATTTATTAATCATTAAATATTTATATAATTTATTAAAATATGGTTTTGAACATCTGGTGAAGCATGCACGGTTGACTCACTCAGTTATTAAGGATTTCAGATGCCCTTCTTCCTTCTCACTTCGATACAGAAGACAGAAAATCTATATACTTGCTTTCCTAGCCTCTCTTGAACCTATGAGTTTCTTGGAAGCAGTTCTGTCCAATTCAACATGACAGTTTGGGGAAGTTTCTGAAAAGTGTTTGGCTTTATCTGATAAAAAGAAAAGAAAAAGTTTGTCTCCAGATCTCTCAGTTCGTTTGGCTTTGAATGCAAATACAGTGTTTACTGCCAGTAAGGCTATTTTGCAATAATGAAGGAAATTGGGCAACTGAATGAACTTCAGTGCACACTTGCCTCTATGCATCTTGTTCTATGTAAAAAAATCAAATATTTAAGCCATTGAAAGTTAAGTATTCTGTTTAATACAGCCAAACATTCTTAATCAATAAGCCCAGTGCATATTAAAATAATTGCTTGGCACCACAATTACAGAAATGGAAAGTGTTGATTTTGATTCTGAACACTTCAGAGTCTCCTGAGGATGATAAGCAAGTAAAGAAATGCTTGGAGAGAGTTTCTTCTGTAAGATGAAGGCATGGTGCTAAGGCATCAATCAGAAGACCATTATTCAGTGAGAGAAGGGTAGAGAAGGCTTCCTGGATATGGAAGCTTGGCAGGAAGAGTATCATTTAGCCAGATAAAAAATGGAAGGGCATTCTAGCCTCAAGAAAGAACTGTCCATCTACGTTGTTTAATTCTTCTTTCAAAATGTACCTTTTAAGCCATCCTCTTCTTTCTATTCCTGCCTTACCCGCCCTAGTTCAGATCACAGCCTGACCTACTTGATTATCCTGTTTTCTTCCCTTCTGTACTCACCCCCACCCCAAATCCATTTCTTACTAGCAGCTAGAGATATGTCTTTAAGAGAAAAGAGATCATGTTACTCCACTACTTTAAATCTTGTAGTAGACACTATCTCCCTTAAAATAAAATGTTTGTAAGTTATTCTATATAATAAATGTCTAAAAAGTATGAAGGCAAGTTAGAAAAATAAAGCAAATTGGGCAACCAAGTAATATCAGACTCTTAGAATTAAACCTGGATTATCTGAAGTGACAAATACATCAACTATAATACACAAACAAAACACATCTTTTAATGCTTTTTACACAACTAACATCTTGACTGTAAGACTTATTCATTTTTTGGGGGGAAATGTTTCCAATGAAAAAAGAGGGGGTAGAAAAAGAAAGAAAACATTGCTGAACCAGTTGCCCTGAATGGCATTAAGCTCTCAGTGTGTACAGTGAGTGAAAATGAATCTGACATACTTTATTACAAAATCAGTGAAATAGCTTCATGCAGGTTAGCAGGAAAACCTGGCTTGTATGCCGACATTGCTGAAAGCATTTATATGAAGGAAAAGCCAAGTACTCCCTGGTGTTAATACACACCATGATCTATTGTTGGAACAAGAGTCTGAGCTGTAAGCCTTTGGGAACATAGGGAACAAAATCTTTTACCCATGACTTTATGCAGATGCTTTGTTTTTGCAAAACCTTTTTCACTTTTGCCTCTAGAAAGGTACTGAGATTTTCACACAGTGCAAAATGACTAAAACAATATATCACAGAGGAATGTGTATAGTATTTAGATGAGTCAAATAGGTTGGTTCAGGACAAGGATGACTCTTACAATACTGTATTGGCTTAACTTGAATTCAAGGGTCTGGGGTCAAGAATCAAGTTACAAAGTAATGTTCTTGGTTTTCTGATGGATGGAACTGTAACAAATGGGGTTGGGAAGTGGAACAGGGACAGAACAGTTATGAGAAAATTAAGAGACCTTGAAGTTATTAGCTGGAGACCTTAGTATGGCAGGTCATACATTACCAGAGAAAGTACCCAGACTCCTTTAATTTTATGTTACCAAGAATGTGCTGTAGTTATAATGTGTATTGCTGTATATTTCTTCATCTCACTTTAAGAGCAATTTTGTGCTGGGTACAATGCTACGTCCTAGGGTTTTCTTGATGCATAGCACTCAGTCATTCTTTCCTTAGAAACTTCTTGGTCCAGTTTGTGAAAGGAGACATTTGAGCAATGAATAACAAGTGCTCATCACTCAGTAGTTCAGGTTGTGCTGCATTTGGCTGAAGAAAGGATCATTAATTGTTTTCCTTAAGGAAATTAGAGGAGGCTCCATGGAGGTGGTACATGTAAGACAAACAAATATTGTGATAAAAGTTTGAAATAATTTTATCTTCATGTGTAGCAAATGGGAAGTTAATAAGAATGTGAAGAGAAATAATATTGCTATTTGTAGGCTTTTGGTGTACTATCTTTTCTTCATATTAAATAACATTTCATTTATACAGAGTTTTATTTGTTGAATTAACTCATCTTCCAAAGCTTACATGCCACATGGTCAGTCCAGATATCTTCTCATTTTTACATTCATTTCTCATTTGCAATTAACGTATGATTTAAACATCATGCACTCATAATCAAATGTCTTTCATTAGTTCAGTAGAAAAAAGCAACTTTAAGAAATTAACATGTAGTCTACTATGTCTCCTTTGTATTTAGCTTAAATATTTATATGTTTAGCATAAATATGTATATATTTCACAATATAGCACTCTCTGAATTCATATCTACTGTTCCTGCTCTCACACTGCTTACTAGCTGACTTGCATTTTGTTGGTCTGTTTTTCCTTTCCGCTGCTTAAAACACTTGAACAAATTAGTTATTTGCATGTAGTGTTTTTGTATGAATAAATCAAGGAAGAAAAACTAAACCTATACTTTGTAGAAATGAAATCATTACAGTGGGCCCTGTATTACTTCTGAGTCTAGTTAGACATATTCAGTCACGGCACTGCCTGACACCTCTTTCTACTGTCACAGAGTAAGGTCTGTGACTGATGATGTATAACTCATGAAGAAAGGTGGCAAAATTGATGGGAATGGAAATTCAGAACGGCCAAATTTTGATTCAGGCTCCTAGAATTAGGCAACCATGCTGATCAGTTCCCAATATTACTGGCGAGGTTACAGACATGGCCAAATGTTGTTAAATTCATAAGACATCAATTTAATGAAACTACAGTCCTGCAGTCACCAGTGAGCATTTGTTTCCCATAGGACACAGAAAATAAGCAATCTTTCAGACCCAATCTTTCAAGTATGGAGATGGGAGGAAATCAGCTGTGTGGAGCAATTCAAAATGAATAAAGAGACTATATTTTAAAGTGAAATAAAGTGGCTTCAGCCATGGTCACTTGTGTCAAATTCAATCTTTTAACTGCAAATTTGATTGGTATGATGTTTCGGGATAGAGTTGCAGATGGGGTGATGAGGTCTTCAGAGTCATTATAGAACTGAGAATTGAGACAAGTTTCTTCTTGTAAGACATGGAAATCACAAACCTTATTTTTAGGTTGGTGAGGTTAAAATGAGAAAAAAATATATGAAAGATCTGAAGCATAGTAGAGTGCTAAATAAAAGGCAGTTTCCTCTCTTTCACTCAAGATTCCTTAGCAGTAATTGAGAACAAGTTATTCTTAGGAACTCTGGAGCAATTCACTAACTTTTGCCTGTTTAAATAATAGAAAGGAAATCCACCATAAGTAATTGGGGGAGAACTATATGATAGAATTTCCATCAGTCAAAGTAATTTTGCACTGCTGATAACCAAAATGGAGTCTGTGGTTTATACAGTGAAAGGTAAGAAATCGTCTGTTTTAAAGTCTCTAAATAGGTAAAAAGATGAGAGTGAAAGTTCTGGTCCAGATAGTGATGATTGTTGGTGTAAAAATGTGCATTTCCATAAGTGAGGAAATGGAGATATTCTGTAGGCAGAAAGAAAGCCTCTAGTAGAGTTAGATGAAATCAGAGAAATTGTTAAGGACCAAAGGGACGTTCATAAAGGAGTTGCATCAAACATGATAATTGACAGTGAAACACCTTCTCCAAATCATCTAAACACTCAAGAAGATTAACAGGATAAAAAAGTTCCCAGAGTTTCAATGGCGGAGAAGCAGAAGGTTTAGTTCAATGTAATTCAAAAAGCATGTATTAAATATTTATCAAATGGCAAATACTGTACCGAGCATGAAATAGTCATAAGACATTTTTAGTCCCTGTCCTATAGAAGCTCATGTTTCAGTAAAGAGGAAAGCAAGTTGGCAAATATTTCTTATGCCATCTTATTTTAAGTTTGTTAAGTGAAACCCCCAACTTTAAGCTCCATGGGGCTAGAGATTTTTGATGTTTTAATTTTGTGTTGATTGTTTTATCTTGACTGATAAATCTGCAATACCTCAATTTATACCTCACTTTATATAATTGGTACATATTAGGTATTAAATAAACTTTATTGAATGACTGAATAATCAAATTAAAAAGGAAACATTCTGTTTAAATGGAAATAATTTTGATTTCCTATGGGAAACCTCTCCAAACTTCACACCATCAACCCTATTAGTAAAGATAGGCACACAAACATCCCCATCATAGGTATATGAATCTTTGTATGCAGGTACTGCTATGCTGATCTATTAAGAACATAGAGAATAGAGAATAAAAAAAATAAAGATGAAAATAAGATAAAAATAAATAGGAATAGAAGTTTTAATATTTTTCTTCCCATTCACTTATAAAATGTGTGTGTGTGTCCCCTGAGGTTCATGAAATCAGTTTGTTTTATTTTGTTTTGTTGTGAAGGAACAAAGTAAAAATGTTATCTGACATGTATATGACCCAGTGTAAATTTAGGGTGATCTACACTTTTTTATGTCTATAATCCTAAAAGTGAGAACTAGAGGAAGACACGCTGTATAACTGGTAAAACTGAGTAAACAATCTGCTATATTTCATTTGGGCAGAGTCAGTCATGAAAAGAACATATGAAATGACAGTTATAATGGTATTGAGTGGATCCTTGAATGAATTAATTCCTGATCTGTAGGTAAAGAAAGATCCTTTCTGAAGATAATAGAAAAAAGTTTCCTGGCAAAATATATTCAATTGTATAACCTTTAAATGTACTTAAACAGTTCTCTCTTTTACTACAAATTTCTCAGAGCCCAATTAAGTAACTACTATGAAGACAATACAGGAAATGAAAAAATGCATTTCAAAATTAGTGGAACTTTATTAGCTAACATAAAATGATTCTTGATTAGGTTTCAACTTTTATTGAAGTTTTCTGTAGAAAAAAAAAAATCTGGTTTACTTGTTTCACGATTCTTTCCAAGGTGATGTGATTGATGGAATGTGGCCAACATAACCCAGGTAAATTGAAACAAGTTACCTGAATGTAGATAAAAGTTGCCAGAAAGTATGTAGTTACTACACACCAATTAACAGCTCTGTGATAAAGGTCAGGAAACCCTGCCCTTTGAAGTCCCCTAAAAGAAAGCTACTGCTTATACTACCACTTGATGGCTTGAAGATCCTCTATGAAAAGCTCTCCTTACTAATTTATTGGCATTGTTTGATCCCAGTGGTCTCTGTCATCTGTTCTGGAGATCCTGTTTGCCTTTAATTATGTGTACTGGTTATCATAGTACATTTAGGAATGGTTTTCATCAAGGTCTAAAAGTGGGCTAGCTGAAGTGATAGTAGAACTTGGAAGTCAATGTTGAATTCTTCCTAAAAGAGGGCACTCAAAATGTCCAGGGACAAGTAACAGGAAGCCAGCCCAGCATATTGCGAGTGTTCCCTGCATGAGTCCGATATATCAATTTCCTGCGTCTACCATCACTCTCAGGCCTGGCTGAATTTATTCCAAGGCATTATGATACTGCTGCATATTAGTAAATTTGGTCTTGGGCATCTGTGGCGATAGAACAGGTGGAATTTCCCATATGGATCAAAAGACCCAAAGATGGCTATCCATAACATCCTGTTTTACTTCTGACAGTGGTATTGTCTTAAGCCACACATGGTAGCCCTAGTACTGGCAAGATTCCACCACCTTTATCATGAATAATAACCTTAGGAGAATAGTATCATTACAACAATTTTATAAAACTCCCATTACTGAGGTTTATAAGCTTAAATTAAGTCATACGTACAGCTTCGAGCAACCACTGTGGCCAAGGAGATACAATGTTCCAATTAGCAAGATACTCTTTCTAAAACCAAATGTGTAGAAGTTGTTAAATATACCCAAACCAGGGGCTTCCCTGGTGGCGCAGTGGTTGAGAGTCCGCCTGCCGATGCAGGGGACGCGGGTTCGTGCCCCGGTCCGGGAGGATCCCACGTGCCGCGGAGCGGCTGGGCCCGTGAGCCATGGCCGCTGAGCCTGCGCGTCCGGAGCCTGTGCTCCGCAACGGGAGAGGCCACAACTGTGAGAGGCCCACATACCGCAAAAAAAAAAAAAAAAAAAAAAAAAAAACCCAAACCAGATGTGCTATTTGATTCAGGGAGGGCTGTTCCCAATTGCAATATCATTGTTATCTGAAGTCAAAATAGATGATGGATAATTAAAATTATCTCTATAAAGTAAAATCCTAGGACATTTCTCTCTTCAGGGAACTGTCATTTGAATGGCACCCACTTTCATTATAATAACACTCTTCCTGGGGAAGATATCTTGACATAGGCTGCTCTGTGCCAGGGTGAACCTTTTCTTATGGAAGAGTCTTTCTAAATGTTCCCTTACAAAATTTGTCATGTATCTAACAACTATCTTAAAACACACCTGTTTTACAAATGCAGTGACTGTTTCATTTTATAGAGTTAGCATTTTCATCATTTTATAAAGTCTAATGCTTGATATACTTAAGAAACTGAGTTGAGACTCTACCATTAGGCATAAAATTTATGAACGCCTAGTAGAAATTTTTTTTTTCTACCTGTGTCATTTTTCCTCAAAGGCCATCCTTTTGAGCTGGGAATTAGCAAATCATTCATGTTTTATGGAAGTTTATGCTTCTGGAATTCAGAAATCGCAGCAGTTAGAGATGAAAAGACCTTTAAAATGACCAGTACATCAAGCTTATGCCCTCCTGTGAAAGCAGGAGACAGAGAGTGAAAGAGACAGACTGTTACTGATCTTTATTCTAAGAAAATCTCTATACTATTAAACTTCTAATGTTGTGTTGAAATATAAATTTATTTCCAATTGCTGATAAAGACAAAGTTTTCAAACACTTTTAACTGAAAAATATTTGCATTCTTACCATGGTGTTTTGATTTGATTTGATTTTGATTTTTTTTTAATTGATATATAGTTGATTCACAACATTGTGTTAGCTTCAGGAGTACAGCAGAGTGATTCAGTTATATAGATGTATGTGTATGTGTGTAGTTTTCAGATTCTTTTCCCTTACAGGTTATTACAAAATATTGATTGTAGTTCCCTGTGCTATATAGCAGGTTCTGGTTATTTATCTATTTTATATATAGTAGTGTGTATCTTTTCATCCCAAACTCCTAACTTACCCCCCTTTCCCCTTTGGTAACCATAAGTTTGTTTTCAGTGTTTGTGTGTCTATTTCTGTTTTGTAAATAAGTTCAGTTGTGTAGTTTTTTTTTAGATTCCACATATAAGTGATATTATATGATATTTGTCTTTCTCTGTCTGGCTTACTTAGTATGATAATCTCTAGGTTCATCCATGTTGCTGCAAATGACATTATTTCATTCTTTTTTATGGCTGAATAATATTCCATTTATGGTGTTTTGATATGTATCTTTTTTCAACTTAATTTATTTTAAAGGTGCAATCTGAATTACTCAGGAGCCTTTACTTAATAGCAGAAATTGAAAATACCTAATGGGATTTCAAGCAGTTTATTTAGGGAGGCAGTTAAGTTTATGACACATGTTTGGAAAAACACACTACTTTTCTATGTGTAGAGCACCTTGATTGTTTTTAGGTTATTGACAAGGTAGTTTAATAAAAGTCATATTATTTCCCACTGGTGCTAAATACATTTAATAAAACATTATTATAATTCCATTTTATTTTTAATCTTTGTTTTCTTACCACAATGTGAAATTTTCTTATCTAACTTTAAAACTGAAGAAAGCAACATCTAGCACATGAGGATAGAAATAATGTGAAAATACAGAAATACGTAAAGAAGGAGATTATTATAATGTATCCAAATCATTTGAAAGGTTTCTCAAAGTAGCATTGTAAATGGGAACCTGAACAAAATGTCAATATTATGGTATGTTGTATCTCAAAACATTCTCATCAAAAGCGATACAAATTTTTAAAAATAACTAATTTTTATATTTAATCACCAAGTGTTACTAAACCAGGTTTTTTCATTGCCAGACATACAGCTAGCCAAACGCTGAGATGCTGAGATTTGCAGCAGAGAAAGGATTTATTCAGAAGGCAGTCAAGCAAGGAGATGTGAGAACAAGTCTCAAAATCTGCCTCCCTGAAGGACAGGGGCTTGGGATATTTATGGAATAAAGAAGCAGGGTACTTCTTAGGTGTGGGGAAAGGAGTTTGGAGGTAGGGAAAAGGTGAGGTAATCTGTGTTCTATGCAGGCTTATCTGAGTTACATGCTTCTTCATGGGACATATGTTTTAAAATGGAGGCGCTTAGCATGATCTGAGGGTGGAGTTTTGGGCCCTCTAACGTCAGAAGGTCATTCATCTGACACAGGTCCAGTTTTAGGGTCGGTGGTCCCGACCAGTCTTAGCCAGCTTGAGCTCGAACTAGACACGACTGACTCCAAGTTTCTACAAAACACTTCAGGCAAACATCTGTTTAGGCTAGGTGAAACTTGGAGTGTATGCAATTTGCACCAAATAATAAAGGCGAGCTTGCTCAGGGAAGGTGGGCTGCAAGTGGAGGGGATTTTAGCAAGCTGCAAGACTAGCTCAAGAATTTCTGTTAGTCACCAGTTTCTGTTAACCCTAAGGGGCATGGTTTCATAACAATCAAGAAGGGGTTAAAAAAGTACTTTAATGATTAACTCTAGAAGCTTTTTTGCGATCCTCAGTGTGGTCAGAAATGCCTTTTTCCACTTAGTCCTGACTACCTTATCACATCTGAGATTTTTCTAGGTTAACTGAATAAAGAGAGAAAGCATTCCAAACCTGAATAAAGAGAGAAAGCTTTCCAATATTTTTTCAAATACGCTGATTTCCTACCCTTGTTTAAAACTTTTTGATGGCTCCTATTTTGTCCAAATGTGCTTTTCACAGTCATTAGATATTTTACTCAATTTCCCCCTTTTTTCCTCCAGCCTAGTGTTTTAATCAACTGTGTAGCCATAGGGCGTTACTGAGGTTCTCAGAAATTACCCTACTCTGTTTAATTTGGCACCTTTGCAAAACTGTTCCATTTGACTTAAACAGCTTGGTTCAATTCTGCTCTTAATTTTCACAGACATAATTCCTGTTAACTTTTTGTATTCTTCTTAAACATCACCTTGTCTGGGAGCCTTAGCAGATGACACAATATTGTATTACTTTCTGCTTATATACCTTTCCAGAGTGCCCTGTATCATAGCACTTACCATATGCTCTTAGCCTGACTGTAATCTTGTATTTTTCCTTCTGCTATCTAATTGAGGACAGGCCTGTGTCTCATTTATTCCCAGAATCTAAACACTGCTTGACACATAGTATGGGCTCAATATATAGATGCTTTCATACATTTGTTGTGTTTCTAACACATTTGTGGAATAGGAGTGAATTATTTGAAGACAATGGCAATTCTTCCAAAGCCTCTCAAATAAATTAAATTTATTTCATCTATAATCATGTACTAAATTTGTTTTCAATTTCCAAATGCAAGTTATTTAAATCTTTTAAATTCGTTATGAACTACATACAAATATTCATTTTCCCAACAACTAGAGAAATATATAAAACACAGCTCAAAAAATCTGAACCTCCCACTGGCTTTCTGGAATTCTTTCACTCCGCATTTTAAATGATTTATTCAAAATAATGATTAGATTTCATATAGTGTTTATTTGGAATGGATTGCATTATATATCTCAGCAAAAGTGCATATCTCAGCATCATGCAACTTTAAGTCATATTTCACACAGAGTACAGTGGATTTAAGGGATTATACTTAAGGAAAAGTTTAAAAAAACACAAAACTTTGCAAAACCTATTATCATTTTCTCCTAAATTTCAAATTTTGGAATGTGACTCATATACAAAAGTTGACATAAAAAATTATAAAATAATAGTTTCCACTTCTCTAGTGTGACTAGCTCAGTATATCACTTGCACAGTGTTTCATGTTATCCTGATGATGCCATGTGGATTTGGATACATTGACAATTATGTTTGTAATGGTTGTGCTCAATAACTTAGCTAATATGGTTGTGATGTAGCAGTATTTTTCTACCAAATATTCCTCATCCTACCTATTGTGTCATCTTCAGTAAGAGGATTCTATTATCCCCTTCTCTTTGATGACACTCTTGCCTACATGACTTACTTTGGCCAGTAAAATTGTGAGCCCGAGTGATGGGCATTATGTCTTTTCTGAGCAAAAGCTGTTTGAGTTACCTCACAGCTTGTCATGTTTATTTTTTCTCTATACCAAGATTAATAATGTCCCAGGTAAGGGCTGCTACAGCACTATGAATTCTGGAAAGATGGCATGAAGCAGAGATGTAGTTGACCACTTGAGATCCCTCCTTCCTCCTGGCTGCGTGAACTTTAACCGATTACTTAACCTCCTCTCTGAGTTTCAGTTTTCTTATTTGGAGTCATGAGTGTTGATACTTTGTCATATATTTTTTATGCATAATTAAATGAATATAAAGAAACTAGCTAAACACCTGGAAGTGCGTGTGTAAGCAATAAACGATGGAAATCTCTGTTCTTAATCTTTGAAATTCAGCTGGAAGAAAGTCACTCTGGGTCTTCCTTTAGCGTTAATGCATAAGTTTTTAGCATTTAGAAATCAGGATAAAATAATGTAAAAAAATCCCATATATACATTTAACAAGTATTAATATTTATTACTGATAAAATAATTAAGATTAGTGTAATCTTATTGTAATAATAAGTAGCTGTTATTACTACGTAACATTTTTCTGTTCTATGTGTATCTAAAGTAAATTATGAATTCACATTATTTCATCCCCAAATGCATTTCTAAAATTAAGGGCATCCCTAATACAATGCAGCTATCATAGCTAACAAATTAGCAATTCCTTAAATTCAGTTAATATTTCACTTCAGTTAATATTTCAGTTAATATTTCATTCCTTAAATTCAGTTAAAATTTCATTAAATTTTACTAATTGTTTACAAAATAGTTGTACATTTGGGTTTTTTTTTTCAGGACTAGGATTGAAACAAGGCCTTCATATTATACTTTCTTATGATTCTCGAGTCTATTTTTCATGTAGTTTTGGAGAAATTGTTTTATATATAAAGAAAAGTAGAAACAAATAATACAATGAACAACTGTTTGTCTGGAATCTAGGTTCAATTGCTAGTATTTTGCTACATTTAGTAAATCTATTTATCTATCGAATCATCTGTCTAACTATATTGCTAAACTATTTTAAAGTAAATTCCAGAGGTCCTAACACTTAACCTTTAACAATTCATAACCCATTAAAAAAAACTATATTCTCTACCATATTTTATACCACAAACACCTAAAATTAATATACCTAATATCCAATACCCAGTATTTTAGTATTTCTAAGATGTTGTTACTTAGCTGGAATGAAAAGGCAGAGAAGTATGTGCTGGACAGTGAGGGATTAAAAGAAAAAGCTTGCATAAGTGTCTGCCTTCAGCCCTGCCTTTCACAGCACCCATATGCACATATTATTACAACCAAATGTGAGGCAAAACCCTTAAAAACAGCTTGGAAAGGAAATATATCACAAGTGCGCATTGTTCAGTGTATTAGACTATAATGAGAAGATAAATGGTACTCATCATTGTCAGGAAACCACTAAAAATATTGAAAGTCGATATTGAACTCTTCAGGGGAGAGTGAATAGTAGCAGTGAAAGAGGCACTGGTTCATTGGAGAGTGGAATAGTGATAGGAGAAACTTTAGTGACATGTATGGAAAGGGAAACATTTGTATAAAACGTGTGCCCATGGCCTTAGGAAGTTTCTGGTTTTATTTTCTGAGAATCTACTATGGAACACCAGAAGCTATGGTAAAATGGCCTGGCAAGAATAAGTCCAGTAACTCAAAGCCTTAATAGAAGCCAAGCTGGTGCCCATCAGTTGTCCCTCATGGGCTTACTTTTTGCAGAGTAGACGGGCACCCACCGTCTGAAAACTTGGATAATGAATGTGAGACACTAAGGCAGTTTCTTAAATGCTGTATCTCATGGATTAATATGTGAATAAGGTATAGGAAGGAATTAAAAGGGCAGAAAAGTTAATAAAAGTTGAGAAGACAGAGATATGGAAAAGTGGGCTTCTAAAGACAATTTTAAAATAAAATTAATCCATTATGCGTACATTTAGGAAGGGTGTTCTTTCCTTCCTGGCAGATGGTAGCACAATAGAATTCCTTAAACACTGTTGGAAGTGGCAGTGCACGGTGATGGCTGCTGATGTATAACACTAATACTTTTTTAGAGTGACAGCACTCTTGATGATGGATTATACTAATATTGTAGTTTATCACCTGAGCAGAACTGTGATGATGCATTACAGCAATATATCATCAAAGCAGTTGTGTTTATTTTCTTTCTCACCAATCTAAGTCAAGTTAAAAATTCTGTTAAAAGGGTAAATCTTTAAGTCCAGGATGGCTTTCAATCTGTTTGTTTGGGGAAAAAAAGGGCATGACATTTGTAGTTACTATAAAAAATGCAAATGACTACCGAGAAGTCATTATTTCGCTTTAGTGCTTAACATTTACATCTCATAACCTTGCTTTAAAAAAATATAGTATATATGTAATGAAGTTTTGCTTTGTATTGGCAGAACAAAATTTTATATCCACTGTATCTACAATAACATTCCTGGTCTGACAGAAAAGTCTGAATGAGGCTAAGGATAGAGATAATACTTTATTACATAATTCAGGGACTATGATGAATAAAATGAGGTCAAAGTGGTTGTATTAATTGTCTTAATTTGAGAAAAGTAGAAACTACTATCATACAATGAGGAATTAGCTCCTAAAGGTACCTCATTTTCTCAAGTAACCAGGTAAACTTTGATATAGATGAGTATGTGATTAAGAGAACTAGAAAGAATGATTTAATTCTGGATATTGTAGAGAAACTGAGGTTTACTGGTGGGATGGGCATTATATGGAGGGCAGCAGGAGAAATAAAGGAAAATTAAGGGGAATCAGAAACCTGTACTAGCAGGAAGTTTAGATCCATCAATAGTGGCTCCTAAGATCAGTTTGGACTGAAGTTTAGGGTTGATTATCAAGGGCAATTCCAAATGTAAAATGTATATTTATAAATGAAAATTATCCATAAGGATTTGGACTGAGAACTAGTCAGTGCACAGAGGTGAGGTGGATGGGGGAGTAGTCTTGGTGTACAAAGAGTAAAGAGCTGTCTTAGAACACTCTTGACAACTACCTTTCACCCAACAAATCTGAATTGTGAGTTGTCTATTACTTTTTTTAACTTTCTAGAAATATAACTTATTTTAAAATTAAACAACTGCACCCTCTTTAAGTGTCAGCTCTCTTTTCTCCACATTTAAATCATTTCATTTACAGATTATCCTCCATGATCCATTTCATGATGTTTTGCCTCTTTCCAGGGATATATACAACATGCAATTTAACCAGCAAAACATTTTTTTTCTAATGTGAAAGTGGGCGAAGTAGAACATTTGGACCAAAACACAGTGTCATAATATTGATGCTCTTGCTAATAGATCTAAGTTGTGCTTCTACAGATAAAATTTTTTTCAATAATCACAAAAAATATGTACAAAAATTATATGTATTGTAGCCAATTCAATGATATCTGTTGCCTTCATTTGATTTAGCAGATAAAAAATTTAATATTAATCGAAGTATGTGGCAGATGAAGGCTTTATTATTGTATATTTTTGCCTTCTTTTAAATGCCAAGTCCATGAAGCACAATATTTAATCATATAATGAAGTCAGTGAGTAGGTGTGAATGTATTAGTGTGTTTCTGTTAAGTTAGGACAATTGACAAAGGAGAACTAACAAAAGTAAAAGTCATATATCTTGCAATTAATATATTTATAGTATACTTGGGGAGTCAAATACTAATAACAATAAAAAGCTTTACTGTGTAAAGTGCTATGAAGTCCACAGGGCCATAGTGTTCAGGATATTACTTTGCCTTTATATTGACTCTGGAAGGTGAGTGGTACATGGGTTAAGATCTTGGACTTTGGATTTCAACAAATCTGGGTTTTGAATCTCAGCTCTTTACTTTACCATATACATGGTTTTGTGACAGTTAAGTATGTAAATCTCTTAATATCTCCAACACTCAATTGTTTTCATCTGAAAAATGGAGAACAGAAAGAATATATATATAATAGACATTGTGTGGGATTAAGGCGATAATATGATTTTTAAAGGTTTACTGCAGTATTCTGGGCATTGAAAGTGCTCAGTATATACCATTATTTTCTGTTTCTTCTGCATTTTCAAATTAGAAAACTAAGGACCATCTTTTGTCAAGGGCACCTAGAAAGGAAAAATGAATTGCAAACTAGTGCTAATGATTCTTGCTGATAGACAATTCTGCCTCTCCTACAAACTTAATCAGTGTTGGTGTTGGTAGCAATGGCTTAGTTTGTCCCTATGTTTTCTTTTCTGAAACAAAGAACTCTATGAAGTTGTTGGCTATATTAATTCAGGGAAAGCTTCTTAGATGAGAAAGATTTTCTATCTTTTCTAAGAATTGTGGTAGGATAATTTATTGAATTAATAATTAAAGTTTGCTTTTTCTTTTTGAATATAAAACCTGACTTCATTAGTGGGGATGAAAAAGAAATGCCTACAATGATGTATTCTCCAAGCTGGAACGGAGCCTAGCTAGGGCTTAGAGTTGAAGATGGAGAGGTGACAAATTGGGGTGAAGGGAAGTAAAGCGTTTCCCTAAAAAGAGAAAGATGCATTCATTTCTGAAGGGATTCACACACAGTCCACAAGAAATGGATTTCTTCCAGAAGATTCCTGAAGATGGGAGGGAGAGGTGGGAATAAATACTAAGAATTACAGGTCTTGGGTGCCTTTTAAGAAACAAATAAGCACAAGCACAAGGAAGTCAAGGCTTTGCGGTGTCTACCTTCCCGTATGTTGATGTGAACATGCACAATGACCAGTGTGAACCCACAGAGTAGAGAGCCCAACCCCATTTCCTCTGAACTGAATATATGTATATATATTCATATAATTCATATATATATATATATATATATGTATGTATGTATTTGTGTGTATGTATACACACACACAACTGAACAGAAGGAGGAGCGCAAGGAGCCCCAGAAACCACAGGATTTAAAGCAAATTACATATGAATGAGTAAAAAAGTCTATTTTCTTATAAACGAGGGAGGCTGGGTACCTTGCTAGTTAGTAGCACATAGTCAGTTGCCAGTTTGGCTGATGTGAACTTCCTATAAATTGTTGCAGGAACTTGAACAAGTTATTTAACCTTCCCATGCTTCAGTGTCCTTATCCGTGTGATAATATTGACAATACCTATAATATAGAGCTATTGGGAGAATAAGTTAATATAAAAATATAAAGTTAGGATAATACAAGTTAAAAAATATTTGTAGGGTTATGTGGTTGAAATAAAACAATTCTTATTGCTTATAAGAATAAAGGTGCTATGTAATAGCAAGTAATGATAAATTATTACAAGTAATAGCTGCGAGTGTGAACCAGGACTCAAGGATAGAAGGGATGTTTCTCGGAATTATTTATAATAATTTGGGATAATTTATTTTCTAGTCACCGTGTACCTCTATACTTACAAAACTATATATTGCTTCTATAACTTAATAAAAAGGAAGCTACAAACTGGAATGGAATATTTGCATGATTTTATTAGTAAAGGTAAACAATGATCTATTCTCTCTAGGATATAGTTTCTGTGGAAACAAAAGATAATTCAATTTAGAAAAACGGAACTCTGTTTAGTCTGGGAACTTTTATTTACTAGGTAGAGCTGTAGAATCACTGTTGATAATTATTATGATGACAGTAGCCTATCTAAATATTTTGAAAATATATTTGATCTCAGTCTGTGAAAGATTTTGAACAATTGTCATATTATGGTTGATTTCAAGATAAAATTTCTTTCTAAAAATGAGCTTACATATATGTAGGCAATTTCTTAATCTCAAAATTAATTTACCCTGAGCAGCTCCCAAAATTATAATTGTCAGATAATTAAAAAATAAAACATTAATAGTGGAAGAATGAACATGCTTAAAAATTTTTTGATTAGGTAAGTTAAACTGCTTACTATTATGTTTTTTAAAATGCCAGGCTTTGAATACTGTAGACAAATCTCCTATAAAAAGTCTTCTGATGTCTATACTTCTAATTACACAGATTTGAAAATATATATTAGGATTCAATATTTATTACAAAATATAATCCTTAAATTTAAAGACTTTATGCAAATTAAATTACCCTTATAAAATTATGAGGTCATTTTTTTTCTCTCTCCTGATACTGAAATACAGTGCTATGCATTTTCTTCTTTCCTCTCTAGAGGATAAATTGTGTTTTGATTGCTTTAGGAAGGACATAATTTAGACATCAGGGAAGGCTGTGTTTTATTGTTTTAGATTACAAAATGTTATAGAATATTTGGTTTTGAAGGGACCTTTGCAGTTATTTAATCCACTGTCTCCCCTTTACAGAGGAGGAAACCAAGTCTTCCACAGTGACTTGCAGAAAGTCAAAGTAGCCATTGGCAAAGCTAGAAATGGAAATCAGGCCTGTTTGTTTGTTTGTTTGTTTTCCTTCCAAGTTGTGGAAAAAAAACTATTCATTTTGTAGTATGTAAAATTTCTGACATTATTTACAGTTGTAATCAGACATCTTTGAGATGGGCATGTTTGTGGTCAAATAGTGTTGGATTGGGTGAGGCATTTTTCTTTAACCCATTTTTCTTTTCTTTTTTTAAACATCTTTATTGGAGTATAATTGCTTTACAATGGTGTGTTAGTTTCTGCTCTATAACAAAGTGAATCAGTTATACATATATATATGTCCCCATATCTCTTCCTTCTTGCATCTCCCTCCCTCCCACCCTCCAACCCATTTTTCTTTAATGGGTGTAACTGTGCCTCCATGAAGGCAGCTGCATAAACTCATTTTGGGTTTCTTCCCTGCCAGCCTGTTGTTTCAGCCACAGGCTAGAGACAATGGAACGTGAAAGTTAACAGTATTTTGAAATCCATTAGTTTCTCTTGAAATGAGTGCTCAAATAAGCCTTATAGAAAGTTATAAACATAAATAAATGAATAAATAGCTCTGTGTTAAAACAATTAAATTATATGTCGGATAGAAGGGAATGACAAATGTATCAGTGAAATGCTATTTAGTGAAATAGGTCTCTGTGTGTCAGTGAGCATGCCTCTATTCTTACATTGTTAGCATTAAACATTATATTTAAACAAAAGAAATAAACACAGCTCTTAATGTTACGTGTAACCCCAGCACTGCAGTTGTGTAGTTATTTGAGAAATCAGAGTGTGACCTAAAGTCCGTGAGCTGGTCTGCTCTGGTGCACATTGTGAGACAGCATGCTCCACTTCTCAGACTTTGAGCCAAACATTAATGAAATTAGACCAAAGAGAAAAATCCTCATCAATTTTTCCTTTGGGGCCTCATTTTGGTTTTGTGTTTTCTTAGCCTCTCATTCAGTTGTCTCCTGTGTCTGATCCCCCAAATTGTGTTACCATCCAGATTCTAGGGTAGTTTTATTTAGTTCAGATATTTCCAAATCTGAAGCCTGCAGAGGTCCTAATTTTATTTAATAGTCAAATGACCTAATCGAAGCTTCCTTCTTAGGTGCCTTAGGGAAGTATACTGATTGATCAAGTTCTTTCCCCCCAAGGATTTCTGAAAATCTTTGGAGAGTACTTGAATATTCCCTAAAGACCTCCTGTTTGCTTAAGACCATGTTGCTTGCTTCTACCCTAGTTTAAAAGCATGCTAAGTGATGTGTGGTCCAGGTCAGCTCACCTATTAAGGACACAGAAGAACTTCAGCAGGTACTAATGTTTGATCTGGAGGGTCCCCTTGGCAACTGATCAAAGATTTGGCAACTCAGATTTGACCATGGCTCCTTTTTCACAGACAGAACTAAGAATTTGCCTGTAATTCTTCTCTTGACTCCTATCCCATCTTGACCCCCAGACTCTGAACTTCTTATTTACAGAATAAGTCTCCTAGTTTGATTTACTGTAATGTCAATGAAATGACTCCATCTTTGCAGGCAGCCCAGCTCAGTTCAAATCATACTTTATTGCCATTCATATAACCACAACATGAAAGGAGGCCAATGACAGCTTATTGGATTCTTAAATGACACAGAAAATGAAGTGATCAAAACATTGTTTGGGGTTATTGTTAAACCCACTGAGTAGAAAGTCTGCTGCATATTATTTAACTTCCACATAAGAAAGTATTGCTGCATGTGCAGAAAGACAAAATGATAACAGAGAATTAGGGAGCAGACAATTAAACATACCTGGTGATAAGAAGTTTGTTCTGAAGTAGCTTTAAGTAGCTTTTCTTCCTTTCATCCCGTTAATAGTTGATTTTCTGGTCAGGTGCACTATTGATCGATTTGCACTGAAGCCATTTCTTCCTCATTAGCTTTCCAAACTTTTTCTTGCTTCAATTTTCCTAGATACAAAAGCCTTACAAGATTATAGAAGACGTGTTGCTTAGCAACAGTCTCATTCCTGTAACTGTCATGGTTGAGTGCACAATGTCACATTTTTGGGGGGAGAAGTCAGACATTTTCTTATTTCCAAAGTTTACTCCATTTAATGACCAATGTAAGATATTTAGTTATTTTTAATTATATCTTTCCTACATGAATGTTTTCAATTTTGGTAATTGTACACAGCGTTGAGACAGAACAATCGTTTTTATGCTGTACAAATATATCCAGAAACTTATTCCTGGTTAAAAAAAAATACTAGCGGGGCTTCCCTGGTGGCGCAGTGCTTGAGGGTCCGCCTGCCGATGTAGGGTACACGGGTTCGTGCCCCGGTCCGGGAAGATCCCACATGCCGCGGAGCGGCTGGGCCCGTGAGCCATGGCCGCTGAGCCTGCGCGTCCGGAGCCTGTGCTCCGCAACGGGAGAGGCCGCAACAGTGAGAGGCCTGCATACTGCAAAAAAAAAAAAAAAAAAAAAAAAAAAAAAACTAGCAAGAAAAATGCCTGTTCTTTTTTACTCTCAGAAACTCTTTTCATACCTTAAACAAGAAATCTGAACACTTCTTATAGTAATAATGGCAATCTACTATTCTGTTCTAAAGGATTAGAAAATATAGAAATTTATAGGTAAAAAAATTGCCTGTAGTAAATTCCTGTAACAATAGAATTACAGGAATTCTGTAATTCCTGTAAAAGGAAGTAACTTATGAAAAATAAGTTTTCTCTTTTCTACCAACACCTATACACCAATTATACCATTTGTATCTGTTTGATATAAAATATTCTATGTGTTTTGTATACAGAATTTAAATATAATTCAGAGATGCTCATGAATGTAGCTATTATGATGTTTTGTGACTACAATATAATTTTGTACAAAATTGAGCACAGCAGTACTGAGATGTAGAAATAAGACAAAGAGAAAAAAGTTGGAAATAA
Source organism: Grampus griseus (assembly GCF_964374135.1). Taxonomy (NCBI): domain Eukaryota; kingdom Metazoa; phylum Chordata; class Mammalia; order Artiodactyla; family Delphinidae; genus Grampus; species Grampus griseus. The sequence continues at coordinate 78,004,478 of NC_139000.1, read as the reverse complement.
TATACATAGTTGACCCTTGAAAAATGTAAGGATTAGGGACACAGACCCCGTGTAGTTGAAAATCCTAGTTTAACTGTATAGTAGGCCCTTTGTATCTGTGGTTCCACATCCATGGATTCAACTATAGGAGGATCATGTAGTGTGGTAGTACATATTTACTGAAAAGAAATCTGCACATAAGTGGGCCCACAGAGTTCAAACCCATGTTGCAATAGCTCAAGAGTCAATTGTACAGCCATTTCAAAGAAATAAAACATTTGAGATTAGAAAATTTTGTATCTGCCACTGGGAGCAAGGCAAAGTATCTAGTGCATATTTTCCCATACTGCAGAATAAGTGTCAAAGAACTGAAGTGTGCAGAATTGCTGTTAAAAGCACTATACTAATAGCCTGACATTATGGACCTCAACACAACTGGATGGAATGAAGAACAATTTAGAAAATGTTTTATTTATTTATCTATCTATAATTATTTTTAATAATTTGGAAGATCAATCATGAAAACTTAGTAATTATCCTTGATGGTTATTTGGTGGGAGGTTCTATATGCAAAAATCTAGATCCCTGTAGTGAAATGTGTTTTCAAATTTTTCATCTTTTATCAAATGCATTTAGTTATTTATCTGTTTATTTTTGCCTGCGTAGTTACTAGGTGACAGAGGGTATACACGATTGTGCAGGGAGATTGCTCTTGTCACGTGACTTCCCTGTATGCTGTGGGAGGGAATCCACATGAATCAGTCCTTGGGAAGCCAACTACAGAGCAATGTGTAACTTTTCTTATCCTCCTATTATTATTTATTCAACTTAATGGCATTTCAGAAGACAAAGCGAATAAAATATTCATTCCATGGCAATGTTCAACTGGAATTCCACATTCTTATTTTAGATATGAGGACTAGATCAATTTTCTTACCAACATTAAAAAAAAGCACTTATATAGAGATCTGAAGTTTTTTTTGTTTTTTTTTTTCGGTATGTGGGCCTCTCACTGTTGTGGCCTCTCCCGTTGCGGAGCACAGGCTCTGGACGTGCAGGCTCAGCGGCCATGGCTCACGGGCCCAGCTGCTCCGCGGCATGTGGGATCTTCCCGGACCTGGGCACGAACCCGTGTCCCTTGCATCAGCAGGCAGACTCTCTACCACTGCGCCACCAGGGAAGCCCTAGATATATGAAGTTTATTCACAGTTACATTTTTTTTTTTAATGCTTCTGTTAGTAGATGCTTGAGGAAGCATACTGTTGTTCATGGAAAGGGAATTGCTTTTATCAAGTGTCTTCTTTGTATGTTGTTTTGAAGAAATGCAATTAAATCATACCACAGAACTGACTGACAGCAAACCCAGGTATAACTAATACCTGAAGCCTCTAAATCTCACTGATCACCAATTGCCAAGATTTTGGACATTCGACATGAAAAGGGTGTTCCTTAGACAGTGTATTAGTTTCCTAAAGATGCTGTAACAAAGTGCCACAGACTGGGTGACTTAAGACAACAGAAATTTTGCTTTAGCAGTTCTGGAGGCTAAAAGTCCAAAATCAAGGTGTCTGCTGGGTGGCACTCTCTCTCAAGTCTTTAGGGGAGGATCCTTTCTTGCCTCCTCCAGTTACTGGTTCTCCAAAGTGTTCCTTGGCTTGTAGCAACGTAACTCCAACCTTTGCCTTCATCTTTACATGATGTTCTCCTTGTGTTTCTCTGTCTTCAGAAATCCTTGTGAATCCTTATGAGTTTTGAGTAGAGTCTTAGAGCATAGAATGTCCCAGATCATCAAATTAGTCTAATTTATTGACTAGATATTCAACTCAAATAATGGGAACTAGCTTTCCTGATTTTCTCACACTATTTCCTGACTAAAGATGTTTTGTTTGGCTTACTATTATAAATATTATTATAATTTTATCAGAGTAGAATATTACTCTACCCACACACATCGTTTTCCTCAACATACTTTCATTGGATGCTGACTATTCATAATTATTCATAGTGATAGTCCTCTCTCTTTTTTTTTGCACTTTTGCTAAATTAAAATATACATGCATGAAGGACAAATGCACATAGATAATACAAGAAAAAATATTAGTGTGACAAGAATTGAATGTTTTATTTTTAAAGAAGGTGATGTACAAATGATTGCTTTAACCTTACATCTAACTAGTACCCTAAGAGATTGAGGTTGACTAACTTATGCACTCATATTTACAGGAATAAATTAATGGGTAAATACATGGATCAATGGGTAGATGAGTGAATGGTTGGATGAATCACAAATTTATAGATTTATGAAGTCTTTGCAAATCAAATAGGTATTGATATTCTAAATAGCACATTAGAGGCTCATAGTTTAACAGATTTCTTCAGTACAAGGATTTTATAAGAATTTTAAATTGATTTTCTAGTATTTGCTATATCTAGATGAAGTTTACATATGTAACCATATTTCATCTAGAAAACTTTTATTTTGATGTCAATAGGGCCATAATTTTCATTTATTTTCTTGTACTACCTGTGTACTTCCTGAGGGTATAAAAGACATATAGAAACATTCATAAAAACTTATCAATTCTGGGAATTTATTAATAATACATTAATATATCTAAGCCCTGGTTATACTGCCAGTGTGCTTTGGAGGATTTAGAATTCCTCTGGGTAATTTGTTTTGCTAAAAATGTATTGCTTAAGAATTCAGGCCACTAATGTATTGAAATTTTCCTCAACACATTTTAAAAACAAATTCTCTACAGACACTTAAATTGTGAAAAATCTCAAAGTAGAGCCATTAAAATACTTTCGGAATTCATTAGGGCAGTTCCTCATTTCACATCCTTTATAATTATTTTGAATTGTGAATCAGAATAACAGTCATTGAATAAATATTGGATTCCCATGTGTACACAGGACCATTTCATTCAGGTTGGAGACTTTGATATTTGCACCCAAGGAACTTATTCTCTGATGAAATGTGCAGGGCTACCCTAGAAAATGCTAGTAGAGGGGAATGTAATTAAGTGATAAGACCTATATATATATATTTTAAAGTATCAAAACAGAGGAATCTAAAGGGTTTCAAGGAGTTGATGGGACTTTTACTGACTCTTGAAAGTGAGAAAGCATTAGGCAAGGTATAAAAATAATAAGAAATAAAGTCTCAAAAGCAAAAATAAATAATGAAATATCCTCATCTGTGTAGGCTTAGGGTAATGTAGAAATCTATTTTGTCGAAGGGAATGATGTGTTTGGGAAGTTAATGACAAATAAATTGGGGTGGCTTTATGGGGAGTTCTGAAAATGAGACAAGTTTCTGGAGTATTAAGATGCATTGGCTTATGAAATGACCAGACTTTAGAATATGTAATATTCTAAGTACAAATAATATATGAAAATTATATTGACCATATCAATAGTACTGTATTAAGTATTAATGAATACTGATTTATTGTATCAATATTAATTAATATAATAATATTAATATATTGTAATAGTATAATAAACTAAAAAATATAAATTTAAAAAAAACACAAGATCATAGGTACAGAGAAGAGATTGATAGTTGCCAGAGATGGAGGGTAGGGAGATGGGAGAAATGGGTGAGCTGTTTATTTTAAAAATTTAAATAAATTGAATATATATATATATATATATATATATATATATTCAATTTATTGAATTCAATTTATTTATTCAATTTATTTATTTTTCTTTTCTTTTATTAAATTTATTTCAATTCAATTGATTTATTCAATTTATTATATATATATATATATATATATATATATATATATATATAAAACTTTATTTCTCTGTAACTATAAATTCAGACTTTACCAAAAATTTATTTCTCCCCTATGGTTGAAGTCCACACATATTTTGGAAGGTAATCTGCTTTAGTCAAAGTTACTGATTTAAATGTTAATCACATCTAAAATATGCCTTCCAAACAACACCTAGGTTGGTGTTTGACCAAACATCTGGGCACTGTAGCCTAGCCAAGTTGGCACATAAAATGAACCATCACAGCTGCTCTTTGTTACCTTACGTGCTCCTACAGGTTACCAATTCTATTTTATCTATGAGTCTTATCTGTAACAATACTACTATACCTGGCAAATGAAAAGCATATAATACTGATATAAAAATCACTGATTCTGAGGCTGGGAAAGTGGACTTTATCCAAACAGTTGGGGATCAAACAGACTGAGGTCCACCTTGGCCAAAAAAGGAAATTCTGCCTCCAGACTGCCTTCGAGTTTGAGCTTCAGCTCAGGTCAACTTTTTCTTAGGTCTTCAGCCTACAGGCCTGCTCTGCAAACTTCAGTCTTGCCAGCCCACCATCATGTGGGCCAAATGCTTAAACTAAGTCTCTCTCTACGTGTATATACATACACATCCTATTGGTTCAGTTTCTATGGAGAACCCTGGGTAGTACAGTGGCCAATGTTAATTATCATGTTATAACAACACATTTTATATGCAATACTAGCAAGTGCTAACAAAACAGTAGACAGTTTTCATGGTAAGAGCACCTATAGAGTAGACAAAATAAATTAAATCGCAGATAATTCACAGGTTAAAAAAAAAAAAAGAAAACTTAACCTTAAGGATTTGATATTTTATTTCAGATATGCTGACATGTTGCCCACTATTGTGAAGACTACTTGGCCAGAATTAACTTAGTATGAATACTGTCTCCCTAATTTAGCTCTGAAATGGCTTCACATTAAGTAACCAAAGACTCTGTACACCAAGGATTCATAATCTGTAAACTTGTATAATATCAATTACCTTCTGTTGACCATGCTTTCTTGGTGTAGGGTTCCTAGAAGTTTATTTTCATTAAGCCCTGTAAGAATCATTTTGCAGGGGAGGGTAGAATTAGGATCTTTTGCTCAGAAAAGGCCAAGAAGCATGAAATGGTTAATTATACCCAATTCTGTGCTATGACTTGCTCAACTATGGTGTGATCGTGAGATTTCCTCTGAGCTAGCAGAGAACATATATCAGTGATATCAATTTGTATTGATGCTGCTTTGTTTAGAAGGGTGGTGTATTCAATAATTTATGGTCCTTTAATTGATATCTTCGTGTCTAAAATTGCCACCACTTACAAGTGAGCTCTTAAAATCCATTGATCTACTTTAATGCAGAATATGCCTTCCTGTTCTGATTTACAGTAAAGCAATGGATTATAAGAGCTCACTTGTAAGCGAGGGTGGTCACCTATATGTAAGCAGACTGCGCCGAAGCTGTTAACTATGAGCAGGTTTGGAATTCTGGAATTTGAGTACCTGTCAGTTGTGTTTTAATTATCTGTTTGGAAGCAAGGAATACCACCACCTGGCACAGTGCATAGTTAATGAGATGCAGTTAATAAATATTACAATTTATTAAGTTAAGTATTAAAAGAATCAATTCATGACAAATGGTAAACTGGGGTATAGAACTTTGGTTCTGAAGAATACACAAGTAAGACTTCCTATATTTAAGGGACTTCAAGAAATAATTGCAAATTTTGGTATCCAGAAAGTTAATGACTTACCTAATATAAACTTACAGCTCCAGAAAAGAAGTAATTAAGGCTGTCTAAGAATCTAAAAATGTATAAGCCATTGAGCCCACCAAAATGGACAGAGAACTACCCTAGACCAGACATTAAGGATTCTCAACTGTGCTTAGTTAGGCAAAGTAACTGATTGGGGAAGCCAAGTATGAAGTGAGTTTGGACAGATCTATGCAGCATGAAGAATTATAGTGTACACACACACACACAAAAAAGGCTGAGTCACCACAAGAAATTTTTTAAATATATCGAAAGGAAAATGTATAGCATACATGAAAAAGAAAACATGGGAAAAACAAGGGAAAATGTGAGTCTTAATTAAGCAATGTGCACATGAGTCTATACACATAGACAAACCCATGTAGAATTTAGCTTTTGGCTTTGTTTATTATGAACACTTGACACTCATCTTAATTCACTCTGGTTTAGGAAACTCTGATCCCCCATGAGAAAATTGCTTTGTAATCTGTATTTTTAAATAAGCTAGACTGTGGTGTCTCATTGCTTAAAATAATCTTGGTACTATTCCAAGTCTTGTGTGTGTGTATGGGGAGGGGTGGGAAATACAGTGTTTCTCCATTTCAATATTTTCCTTTACAATTTTTGTCAAAATTTTGGCTCTCCTAATTTATCTGATAGTGAGAGATGACCAAAGTCCAACATAAATGAATAAACAAATTGTAATTATTTCCCCCCCAAAAGATGTTGAAGTCCTAACCTTTATACCTATGAATGTGACTTTACTGGAAATATGGTCTTTGTGGATGCTCAAGTTCAGATAAGGTCATTAGGAGAACCTCCTTATAATATGTATTAAGGGGGGATTAGGGCACAGAGACAGACACCCATTGAGGGAATGTGAAGTGGAGACACAGAATGCTATCCACAAGCCAATGAATGCCTGAGGCAAACTAAAGCTAGGAGAGACTCATGGAAAAGATCCCTGAGAAGTCAACCCTGATTTTGGATTTCTAGCTTTCCGAACTGTGAGATGATAACACTTCTGATGCTTAAATCACCCAATTTGTGGTACTTTGTTATGTCAGCTCCAGGAAATGAGAACAAGGTATACTTTAAACATGTTTATATGTATGTACAAATTGCTATGAAATAAAATATTTTGATCTATAATTTAAAAGCTTTTAAATTATAGTTGCAGAGCTAACCTCAACTTTCGTCAAACTTCCATACATATTAGCAAATGCTGTTAATGTGGCTTATAAAAGGGATGTCAAGAATTCTAGAGGAAATATTTTCCTATTTAGGAGAAAAACTGGAAGATACAGTTCAGTGTTATGTGAAAGTTTGGAGTCTATTTAAGTTTATGTAATCTGCTTATAACATTCTATTTTTGAGCAAGTCTCCAGATAAAGACTTTTTTTTAAAAAAACAAGCATTGTGCTAACATATCTTCATCTGTTGTTTTTACTGAGTTCCTTTCTCAGCTCTTACATAATATAGCTCTGCTTATGAACCTCTGTTTTCCTCAGTAGTTATTTCTGGAAACGTGGTCAATTTGGCTTTGTATATAGCGAGTCAAACTTTTTGTTCATTATTTACTATTTATGACTCACTGTCCCTCCTGGCATGGAAATATCTTTTACCTTTATGTGTGTTCTTTCAAAATATTATTTAACGTTTCATTTTTTAGCAATGAAAATAATTTTCATTTTTGAAGTATTGTTTTCCTCTTATCAAGAAATGCCACACATCATCTTTCTTCAGCAAAAGTTTTTTTTTGTTTTTTTTTTGTGTTTTTTTTTGCGGTACACGGGCCTCCCACTGTTGCGGCCTCTCCCACTGCGGAGCACAGGCTCCGGATGTGCAGGCTCAGAGCCATGGCTCACGGGCCCAGCCGCTCCGCGGCACGTGGGATCCTCCGGGACCAGGGCAAGAACACCCGTCCCCTGCATCGGCAGGCTGACTGTCAACCACTGCGCCACCAGGGAAGCCCCCAGCAAAAGTTTTAATTAATATATTTCTGAAAGTGTGTGGTACTTCCATTATACTAGTTTTTGCTTTGAATTTTCACTTAAGTTTACGTTTTATTCCCTCTGGATGTTTTCCATGAAAGCACTGGCAAGTGTTTGGTAGTTTGTTATTTGATGCTTTGGCAGCAACCAAAAGAGTAAAAGATAAGCAGGTGTGGTGGGCTGAATAGTGGTCCCCAAAGTGATGCACGTATTAATCCCTGGAATTTGTGGATGTTACCTTATATGCCAAAAGTGAGTTTGCAGATACCATTAAGTTAAAGATTTTAAGGTGGAGAGATTATCCTAGATTATCTAGGCAGGCTCTAATGCACTCACAGTATCCTTATGAAAGGCAGACAGAGGCAGATCTGACTACACAGAAGAGGAGAGGGTGAGTGACAATGCTGCTTCTAGCTGTGAACCTAGAAAGAAGAGCTGTAGACCAGGGAATGCAAGGAATGCAGCTCTAGCAACTGGAAAAGACAAAGAAAGAGATTCTACTCTAAAGCTTCTGAGGAAGCCTGGCTGTGCCACCACTTTGGTTTTGGCCTATTGAAACCATTTCTCACCTCTGGCTTGCAGAACTGTAAGAGAATAGATGCATGTTTATTTGAACCACTGATCTGTGTGTGGTTTTTTTGTTTTTGTTTTGTTTTGTTTTGCGGTACGCAGGCCTCTCACTGTTGTGGCCTCTCCCATTGCGGAGCACAGGCTCCGGACACGCAGGCTCAGCGGCCATGGCTCACGGGCCCAGGCGCTCTGCGGCATGTGGGATCTTCCCGGACCGGGGCACGAACCCATGTCCCCTGCATCGGCAGGCGGACTCTCAACCACTGCACCACCAGTTGTTTTAAACCACAAGTATGGTGTAATTTGTTACATACCGTAGACAGCTGATAAAACAAAGCTCCTCTTGGGAGGTGACCTTATGAAGAAGAGGGGGGCTCCATGAACATCAGACCATTTGTGCCCATCTGCTGTGTGGGCTGATTTGCATAGGAAAAGGGATGTGGAAGGAGATGAGGCTGTGAATTGAAGGGTAGGGGTGAGGAAGGGAGAGCTGGGAGAACAAGAATGGAATGGTGGGCATATGACTGCTTGGACTTTGTAGTAACAACAATTCCCTTACCTTCCCTCCTCTGAATCACCTATGAAAACATTTTATTAGCTTCTGTGGAAGTTCTTTGTAAATCACAGGTTTAAGTGGCCCAGGGAGTATCACTTAGATACTCAACTGACAAAATGAAACGGCATAGAAAAGAAGCTTATTATATCCCCTTGGTCTGGGAAATGAGCTCAGTTTAAGTCCAATAAATATCACATTGAAAAAGACTCCCTCAATCATCATAAGGAATCTGGACTTTTGGTACTTCAGAAGACTGACCATTGCTACTAAATCTTTATTATGATGGAGGGTTCCATCCACGGCAATGATGAAGCCCTGCCTGTAACTGGATTTACAGGCAGCAAGCATCACTGATGGTGTCTGGAGCCAAAGAATCTGGAAAGTCTGTTCATGATCTCAAATGTGTCAGATATCAAGACTGCAAGTGATAAATGGATGAGATTTTTAAAGGACCATGGAAGTCTTATGTCATCAAGGTAGAGTTATAGCACGTTACTAGGACTTAATCTGAAGTAGTTAACCCCTCTTTCCAAACTTATAAGTAAGTCTTAGAGCCTAGTGGACTTTCAGTTGTTGTCTAAAGTCACAAGGGCTCCTTTCTTAAAAGTTGCTTGCCAGGGGGAGGGACACTCTGTGCTTTTCCATCAACTCCATTCGCTAGTCAGATGATCGTCAGTGCTAGAAATAGAAAGAAATAGAAATAGAAAAATAAAAGTGACTCTTCAGAGATTCTGATGAAGTATGACCAGGCTGAGTTTCCACATTGCTAATTAGGAATTATTCACACACACAGAAGGAGATTTCAGCAGAATGTGTTTCACAGTCATCAAACTATGTTCTTTTTCATGCCTTATCAAACCCTTCCCAACTGAAGCTCACTGTCTTGTAGGCAGCAGCCCTCACACAAACAGCCCACACTGGCAAGTAACTCTGGTTTCAAGAGGAAGAACACACAAAATCTGTAGTCAGTTCATTGGTAATTGTGTGTTGGCTCCTAGATGATCATTTTTTAAAAAAATAAAATTTTGACTTTTATAAAATAATCACCCAAAGCTTTTATTTAACACATTAATTAGTGAAGGAACCAATAAGATGATAAGATGTTACAATCAGGAATTGTTACAAAGGAATACCTGAATAGCAAACATATATATATATATATATAGCAAACATATATATATATATATAGCAAACATATATATATATATATATATAAATATATACATTAGCAAATTAGGAATGATAAATGAATTTGCCAAGAGATATAAAATGTTTAAACTCTATAGGGCTATAAAATAGAGTATTTGTATTTATATATTTATAAATTTTTATTGAAATATAGTTGATTGACAATGTTGTGTTACTTTCAGGTGTATAGTGAAGTGATTGAGGTTTATATATATATATATATATATATATATAGAATATATATATATATTTTAGATTCTTTTCCATTATAGGTTATTAAAGATATTGAATACAGTTCCCTGTGCTATACAGTAGGTCCCTGTTGTTTATCTATTTTATATATAGTAGTGTGTATCTGTTCATCCCAAACTCTTAACTTATCCCTCCCCTCCCTTTCCCCTTTGGTAACCATAAGTTTATTTTCTATGTTTATGAGTCTATTTCTGTTTTGTGAATAAGTTCATTTGTATCATTTTTTAGATTCCACATATAAGCAATATCATATGATGTTTGTTTTCCTCTTTCTGACTTACTTCACTTAGTATGATAATCTCTAGGTCCATCCATGTTGCTGCAAATGGCATTATTTCATTCTTTTTTATGGCCGAGTAATATCCCATTGTGTTTATATGCCACATCTTTTTTATCCATTCTTCTGTCGATGGACACTTAGGTTGCTTCCATGTCTTGGCTATTGTAAACAGTACTTTACGAATATTGGGGTGCAAGTATCTTTTTTTTCTTTTATTTTTTAAAATACATCTTTATTGGAGAATAATTGCTTCATAATACTGTGTTAGTTTCTGTTGTACAGCAAAGTGAATCAGTCATATGCATACATATGTCCCCATATCTCCTCCCTCTTGAATCTCACTCCCACCCTCTCTATCCCACGTCTCTGGGTCATCGCAAAGCACCAAGCTGATCTCCCTGTTCTGTTCTGCTGCTTCCCACTAGCTAACTATTTTACATTCGGTAGTGTATATATGTCAATGCTACTCTCACTTTGCCTCAGCTTCCCCCTCCCCCGCCGTGTCCTCAAATCCGTTCTCTATGTCTATGTCTTTATTCCTGCCCTGCCACTATCTTCATCAGTACCATTTTTTTAGATTCCATGTATATGTGTGAGCATACAGTATTTGTTTTTCTGACTTACTTCACTCTGTATGACAGACTCTAGGTCCAACCATCTCACTACAAATAACTCAATTTAATTCCGTTTTATGGCTGAGTAATATTCCATTGTATATATGTGCCACATCTTCTTTATCCATTCATCTGTCGATGGACACTTAGATTGCTTCCATGTCCTGGCTATTGGAAATAGTGCTGCAATGAACATTGTGGTAAATGTCTCTTTTGTGATTATGGTTATCTCAGGGTATATGCCCAGTAGTGGGATTGCTGGATCATATGGTAGTTCTATTTTTAGTTTTTTTAAGGAACCTCCATACTGTTCTCCATAGTGGTGACATCAATTTACATTCCCACCAAAAGTGCAGCACACCCTTTCCAGCATTTATAGTTTCTAGATATTTTGATAATGGCCATTCTGACCAGTGTGAGGTGATACCTCATGTAATTCTGATTTGCATTTCTTGAATAATTAGTAATGTTGAGCATCTTTTCATGTGCCTCTTGGACATCTGTATGTCTTCTTTGGTGAAATGTCTATTTAGGTCTTCTGACCATTTTTTAATTGAATTGTTTGTTTTTTTGATATTGAGCTCCATGAGCTGTTTGTATATTTTAGAGATTAATCCTTTGTCTGTTGTTTCATTTGCAAATATTTTCTCCCAAAATGAGGGTTGTCTTTTTGTCTCGTTTATGGTTTCCTTTACTGTGCAAAAGCTTTGAAGTTTAATTAGGTCCCATTTGTTTATTTTTATTTCCATTACTCTAGGAGGTGGGTCCTAAAAGATCTTGCTGTGGTTTATGTCAAAGTGTGTTTTCCTCTAAGAGTTTTATAGTGTCTGGCCTTACATTTAGGTCTTTAATCCATTTGGAGTTTATTTTTGTGTATGGTGTTAGGTAGTGTTCTAATTTCATTTTTTACATGTAACTGTCCAGTTTTCCCAGCACCACTTATTGAAGAGGCTGTCTTTTCTCCATTGTATGTTCTTGCCTCCTTTCTCATAAATTAGGTGACCATATGTGCATGTGTTTCTCTCTGGGCTTTCTATTCTGTTCCATTGATCTGTATTTCTATTTTTGTGCCAGTACCATACTGTCTTGATTACTGTAGCTTTGTAGTATAGTCTGAAGTCAGGGAGCCTGATTCCTCCAGCTCCGTTTTTCTTTCTCAAGACAGCTTTGGGTGTTCGGGGTCTTTTGTGTTTCCATATGAATTGTAATTTTTTTTTGCTCTAGTTCTGTGAAAAATTGCCATTGGTAGTTTGATAGGGATTACATTAAATCTGTAGATTGCTTTGGGTAGTATAGTCATTTTCACAATATTGATTCTTCCAATCCAAGAATATGGTATATTTCTCCATCTGTTTATGTCAACTTTGATTTCTTTCATCAGTGTTTTATAGTTTTCTGAGTACAAGTCTTTTGCTTCCTTAGGTAGATTTATTCCTAGGTTTTTTATTCTTTTTGTTGCAGTGATAAATGGGAGTGTTTCCTTAATTTATCTTTCTGAGTTTTCATTGTTAGTGTAGAGGAATGCCAGAGATTTCTGTGCTTTCATTTTGTATCCTGCAACCTTACCAAATTCATTGATTAGTTCTAGTAGTTTTCTGGTAGCATTCTTAGGATTTTCTATGTATAGTATCATGTCATCTGCAAACAGTAACCATTTTATTCTTCTTTTTCAGTTTTTATTTCTTTTATTTCTTTTTCTTCTCTTTTTGCCATGACTAGGACTTCCAAAACTATGTTGAATAAGAGTGGCCAGAGTGGATATCCTTGTCTTCTTCCTGATCTTAGTGGAAATGGTTTCAGTTTTTCACCATTGAGAACCATGTTGGCTGTGGTTTTGTTATATAGGCCTTTATTATGTTGAGTTAGTTTCCCTCTATACTGATTTTCTGAGAGTTTTTATCATAAATCTGTGTTGAATTTTGTCAAAAGCTTTTTCTGCATCTATTGAGATGATCATATGGTTTTTATTCCTTAATTTGTCGATATGGTGTATCACACTGATTGATTTGCATATATTGAAGAATCCTTGCATTCCTGGGATAAATCCCACTTGATCATGGTGTATGATCTTTTAATATGTTGTTGGATTGTGTTTGCTAGCATTTTGTTCAGAGTTTTTGCATCTCTGTTCATCAGTGATATTGGTCTATAATTTTCTTTTCTTGTGATATCTTTGTGTGGTTTGGTATCAGGGTGATGGTGCTTCTAGAAGGAATTTAAGAGTGTTCCTCTCTTTGCAATTTTTTGGAAGAGATTGAGAAGGATAGGTTTTAGCTCTTCTCTAAATATTTGGTAGAATTCACCTGTGAAGCCATCTGGTCCTGGACTTTTGTTTGTTGTAACATTTTTAATTACAGTTTCAATTTTGTTACTTGTGGTAGGTCTGTTTATATTATCTAATTCTTCCTGGTTCAGTCTTGGAAAATTGTACCTTTCCAAGAATTTGTCCATTTCTTCGTGGTTGTCCATTTTACTGGCATATATTTGTTTGTAGCAGTCTCTTATAATCCTTTGTATTTCTGTTGTGTCAGTTGTGATTTCTCAATTTTCATTTGTAATTTTATTGTTTTGATCCTCTCCCTTTATTTCTTGATGAGTCTGGCTAAAGGTTTAGCAATTTTGTTTATCTTCTCAACGAACCAGCTTTTAGTTTTATTGATCTTTGCTATTGTTTTCTTCGTTTCTATTTCATTTATTTCTGCCCTGATCTTTATGATTTCTTTCCTTCTGCTGACTTTGGGTTTTCTTTTTTCTTCTTTCTCTAGTTGCTTTAGTTATAGGGTTAGATTGTTTATTTGAGATTTTTCTTGTTTCTTGAGGTGAGATTGAATTGCTATAATCTTCCCTCTTAGAGCTGCTTTTGCTGCATCCCATAGGTTTGGGTCATTATGTTTTCATTGTCATTTGTTTCTATGTATTTTTTTATTTCTTCTTTGATTTCTTCAGTGATCTCTTGTTTATTTAGTAGCACACTGTTTAACCTCCATGTGTTTGTGATGTTTTTTTTTTCCCTGTAATTGATTTCTAATCTCATAGCGTTGTGGTCGGAAAAGATGCTTGGTATGATTTCAATTTTCTTAAATTTATCGAGGCTTGATTTGTGACCCAAGATGTGATCAATCCTGGAGAATGTTCCATGTGCAATTGAGAAGGAAGTGTATTCTGACATTTTTGGGTGGAATGTTCTATAAATAACAATTAAATCTATCTGGTGTTTTGTGTCACTTAAAGCTTGTGTTTCCTTATTTATTTTCTGTTTGGATGATCTGTCCATTGGTGTAACTGGGGTGTTAAAGTCCCCTACTATTATTGTGTTACTGTTGATTTCCCCTTTCATGGTTGTTAGCATTTGCCTTATGTACTGAGGTGTCTCTATGTTGGGTGCATAAACATTTATAATTGTTATGTCTTCTTCTTGGATTGATCCCTTGATTATTATATAGTGTCCTTCCTTATCTCTTGTAACAGTCTTTATTTTAAAGTCTGTTTTATCTGATACTAGTATTGCTACTCCAGCTTTCTTTTGAGTTCCATTTGCATAGAATGTCTTTTTCTATCCCTTCACTTTCAGTCTGTATGTGTCACTGGGTCTGAAATGGGTCTCTGGTAGACAGCATATATATAGGTCTTGTTTTTGTATTCATTCAGTCAGTCTATGTCTTTTGGTTGGGGCATTTAATCCACTTACTTTTAAGGTAGTTATCAACATATGTGTTCCTATTACCATTTTCTTAACTGTTTGGGTTTGTTTTTCTGGGTCTTTTTGTTCTCTTGTGTTACCCACTTAGAGAAGTTCCTTTAGCATTTATTGTAAAGCTGGTTTGGTGGTGCTGAATTCTCTTAGCTTTTGCTTGTCTGAAAAGCTTTTGATTTCTCCATCAAATCTGAATGAGATCTTTGCCGGGTAGAGGAATCTTGATTGTAGGTTTTTCTCTTTCATCATTTTAAGTATGTCCTGCCACTCCATTCTGGCCTGCAGAGTTTCTGCTGAAAAATCAGCTGATAACCTTATGCAGATTCCTTTGTATGCTATTTGTTGTTCTTCCCTTGCTGCTTTTAGTATTTTTTTCTTTGAATTTAATTTTTATTAGTTTGATTAATATGTGTCTTGGTGTGTTTCTCCTAGAGTTTATTCTGTATGGGACTCTCTGTTTTTTCTGGACTTGGGTGACTATTTCCTTTCCCATGTTAGGGAAGTTTTCCACTATAGTCTCTTCAATTATTTTCTCAGACCCTTTCTTTTTCTCTTCTTCTTCTGGGACCCCTATAATTTGAATGTTGGTGCATTTAATGTTGTCCTAGAGGTCTCTGAGATTGTCTTCAGTTATTTTCTTTCTTTTTTCTTTATTCTGCTCTTCAGCAGATAATTCCACCATTTTGTCTTCCAGCTCACTTATTCATTCTTCTGCTTCAGTTATTCTGTTATTGATTCCTTCTAGTGTATTTTTCATTTCAGTCATTGTTGTCTTCATCTCTATTTGTTTGTTCTTTAGTTCTTCTAGATCTTTGTTAAACATTACTTGTATTTTCTCAATCCATGCCTGCATTCGATTTCTGAAATTCTGGATCATCTTTATTATCATTGCTCTGAATTCTTTTTCAGGTAGATTACCTGTTTCCTCTTCATTTATTTGGTCTTGTACGTTTTTACTTTGCTCCTTCCTCTGTGACATATTCTTTTGCCATCCTTTTTTTTTTTTTTTTCCTTTTTTTTTAATGAGTGGCACTGTTTTCTTGTCTTACTGGTTGTTTGGCCTGACGCTTCCAGCACTGCAGTTTGTAGGCTTTTGTGTAGAGCTGCGTCTTGGTGCTGAGGTGAGGACCTCTGGGAGACCTCACTCCGATGAATATTCTCTGGGCTCTGAGGTTCTCTGTTAGTCCAGTTGTTTGGACTTGGAGCTCCCACCGCAGGAGCTTCAGCCCAACTGCTGCCTCATTAACTGAGATCCTGCCTCTTTTCTAATTATAGTTTTCTCTGGATATATGCCCAGGATTGGATTGTTGGATCATATGGTTGTTCTATTTTTAGTTTTTTAACAGACCTCCATACTGTTCTCCATAGTGGCTGCACCAATTTTCATTTCCAACGACAGCATTGGAGGGTTCTTTTTCCCCCCACATCTTTCTAGTATTTATTATTTGTAGACTTTTTGAGGATGGCCATTCTGACTGGTGTGAAGTGATATCTCATTGCAGTTTTGACTTGCATTTCTCTAATAATTAGCAGTGTTGAGCATCTTTCCATGTGCCTTTTGCCCATCTCTATGTCTTATTTGAAGAAATGTCTGTTTAGATCTTCTACCTATTGTTCTGTTGGTTTTTATTATTATTATTAAACTATATGAGCTGTTTGTATATTTCAGAACTTAAGCCCTTGGTTGCATCATTTGCAAATGTTTTCTCCCATTCCATAGGTTTTCTTTACATTTTGTTTATGGTTTCCTTTGCTGTGCAGAAGCTTTTGAGTTTGATTAGGTCCCATTTGTTTATTTTTGTTTTTATTTCTATTACTCTAGGAGGTGGGTCAAAAAAGATATTGCTGCAATTTATGTCAAAGAGTGTTCTGCCTATGTTTTCCTCTAGGAGTTTTATAGTATCTTGTCTTACATTTAGGTCTTTTATCCATTTTAAGTTTATTTTTATGTATGGTGTTAGAGAATGTTCTAATTTCATTCTTTTACATGTAGCTGTCCAGTTTTCCCAGCACCACTTATTGAAGAGGTTGTTTTTTCTCCATTGTATATTCTTGCTTCCTTTATCATAGATTAATGACCATAAGTGCATGGGTTTATTTCTGGGCTTTCTATCTTGTTCCATAGATCCATATGTTTGTTTTTGTGCCAGTACCATACTGTTTTGATGACTGTAGCTTTGTGGTATAGTTTTAAGTCAGGGAGCTTGATTCCTCCAGCTCTGTTTTTTTCTCTCAATGTTGCTTTGGCTATTCAGGGTCTTTTGTGTTTCCATACAAATTAAAAAAAAAATTTGCTCTAGTTCTGTGAAAAATGCCATTAGTAATTTGATAAGGGTTGCAGTGAATCTATAGATTGCCTTGGATAGTATGGTCATTTGAAATAACCTTTTTATATGGGTAGAAACAGTTGTATCTCTGCCTGACACTTGCATTTCTATTGAAAAAAAAAAAACACTTGGAATGTCCTCATTGTTCTATAACTTACAGGTTTATTGTCAAAGAAAATAAAATTGCAAATCCTATAGTGTTAGGTAAGTACAAAAACCCCAGCAAGCCCAAC
The DNA here is from genome assembly GCF_964374135.1 of Grampus griseus. Lineage (NCBI taxonomy): Eukaryota > Metazoa > Chordata > Mammalia > Artiodactyla > Delphinidae > Grampus > Grampus griseus. The sequence continues at coordinate 77,987,237 of NC_139000.1, read as the reverse complement.
ATACTGTTGAATGGACCCCCAAGCAGCTTTTGCACATTTTAGAGACTTTTCACGTTTTCTCCTGACATGTCTCTATTACATACCAATTGTGTGAACATGGTTAAGCCATTGCAACTCTTTGCAAGCATAAGAAGAAAATAATTTCTTGTACCATAAGAAGGAAATAATTTCCAGATTATTTTTTGACTATATTCCCACAGGATTCCACAGGAGTATAAAGTAGAAAAATTAATGTGTATAAAATAATTTTGGGTATAAAAATCACTTTATGAAATTCTTTAGGTAAATTAAGTGCTTGTAAACATGCTATATTTCTCAAGTAACACTATTTTTCCATATCCAAAAAACAACTTGAGTCACCTTTCCATGTTAAGAGAGTAAATCCTAAGATTTCTCAACACAAAGAAAGCATTCTTTTTTTTTCTTTTTTTGTATCTATATGAAATGATGGATGTTCAGTAAACTTATTGTGGTAATCATTTCATGATGTTTGTATCAGATAACTAAGCTGTATACCTTATACAGTACAGTCCACCTTTCCATACCTCAAGTCCAATTTCCAAAAATTCCCTTTTAATACTAAAGAGCCGATTAGTGTAATTTTTGGAAACTATCATATCACCCTAGCATAAAATTTGCAGGTAACTTTTAAAAACTAGAATTGTTTTTATTTTAACAAATATGTGTTATAATTTATACTTTAGATATGTATATGTTATATAAATTTAACAAATATATATTATAATTTAAATTTAGATTAATTTATATTGCATGCTAATTACCATAGATTAATATTGAAATGTTCTCTAAAGATTTTAGTTTCTAGAAACTACAATCTACCTTTAACTCATGCACTTAACAAATACATTAAAGATTAATCATATACCAGATAATGTTCTAGATAGTAAATAAAAATATGCTTGATCTCATAAAGGAGACAGTTTAGAAAAGGGAGCATACAAAACCAAGTAATCAGTTAAGTAAACTATTTATACACTGTGGTATTTATAAAATAGTATTTTAAGAAAGAGTTTATGAAGGGAACTATTCCAGAAAAGGTAGTCAGGAAAAACATCTCTGAATAATCAACATTTAAAATGAAAAGTTTAATAAAAAATAAAACCATTTAAAGAGTAGGATGAAACACTTTTCTTGGAGTGAGAACACAAAATGCAAACCATTTTGAAGTAGGAAAGAGCTTGATATATTTGAGTGTTTGAAAAAAAAAATCAAGTGACAGAAATTTAGTTGTTAAGAGAGATGAGTGAAAGCAGATGAAGTCACAGGAGTAGATATGGACAAAAACAGTCAAAGCCTGGAAGATCTTAGGAAGGAATTTGTATTTTATACTACGTTCAATGAAAAACCATTGAAGACCTTTTCTTTTTTTCTTCCAGTTATATTGAGATATAACTGAAACATAGCACTGTATAAGTTTAAACTGTACAGTTTAATTATTTGGCTTTTATACATCATGAAATGATTATCACAGTAGGTCTTGTGAACATCCATCATATCATATAAATACAGAAAAAAAAAAAAAGAAAAAATATTTTTCCCTGGGATGATAAATCTTAGGATTTACTCTCATAACGACTTTCATATAAAACATACAGCAGCTTTATTATATTTATCATGCTGTACATTACATCCCTACTACTTATTTATCTGATAACTGTAAGTTTGTACCTTTTAGCTGCCTTCACTAATTCCCCCTCACCCCATGTCCTGACTTTGGTAACCACAAATCTGGTCTCTTTTGCTATGAGTTTGTTTGTTTGTTTTTGAAATATAATTGACCTACAACACTATGTTAGTTCCTGTTACACAACATAGTGGTTTGATATTTCTATACACTTCAAAATGATCACCATGATAAGTCTAGTTACCATCTGTCAACATAAGAAGATATTACATGATTATTGACTATATTCCCCACACTGTGCTTTTCATATCCAGGATGTTTTCATTTTACAACTGGAGGTTTGTACCTCTTAATCCCCATCAACTATTTCTCTCCTATCCCTGCTCTCTCTACCACTGGCAGCCACCTGTTTCCTGTCTGTATCTATGACTCTGTTTTTGTTTAGTTATGTTTGTTTATTTAACTTTTTAGATTTCACATATAAGTGAAATTGTACAGTATTTGTCGTTTTTTGTCTGACTTGTTTCACTTAGCATAATACTCTCTATTCCATCCATGTCACAAATGGCAAGATTTCTTTTTTTATGACTGACTAATAGTCCATTGTGTGTGTGTGTGTGTGTCTGTCTGTCTGTGTTATACCACATCTTCTTTACCCATTTCTGTATTGATGAGCAGTTAGGTTGCTTCTGTATCTTGGCTAATGTAAGCGTGATGCAATGAACATAGGAGTACATATATATTTTCCAATCAGTTTTATTTTTCTTCAGATAAATACCCAGGGGAGGAATTGCTAGATGATGTGATAGTTCTATATTTAACTTTTTGAGGAATCTTCATACTGTTTTCCATAGTGGCCATACCAACTTGTATTCCCACCAACAGTGCACGAGGGTTCCCTTTTCTCCATGTCCTCAGCAACACTTGCTATTTTTTTTTCTCTTCATTTATAGAGTTTATTTTTTAGTTATCTATTTTTTTTATTGCTTTACAATGGTATGTTAGTTTCAGCTTCACAACAAAATGAATCAGTTATATATATACATATGTTCCCATATCTCTTCCCGCTTGCGTCTCCCTCCCTCCCACCCTCCCACCTTCCCTATCCCACCCCTCCAGGTGGTCACAAAGCACTGAGCTGATCTCCCTGTGCTATGTGGCTGCTTCCCACTAGCTATCTACCTTACATTTGGTAGTGTATATATGTCCATGCCTCTCTCTCTCGCTTTGTCACCGTTTACCCTTCCCCCTCCCCATAGCCTCAAGTCCATTCTCTAGTAAGTCAGTGTCTTTATTCCTGTTTCACCCCTAGGTTTTTCATGACATTTTTTTTCTTAAATTCCATATATATGTGTTAGCATACGGTATTTGTCTCTCTCTTTCTGACTTACTTCACTCTGTATGACAGACTCTAGGTCTATCCACCTCATTACAAATAGCTCAATTTCGTTTCTTTTTATGGCCGAGTAATATTCCATTGTATATATGTGCCACATCTTCTTTATCCATTCATCCGATGATGGACACTTAGGTTGCTTCCATCTCTGGGCTATTGTAAATAGAGCTGCAATGAACATTTTGGTACATGACTCTTTTTGAATTATGGTTTTCTCAGGGTATATGCCCAGTAGTGGGATTGCTGGGTCATATGGTAGTTCTATTTGTAGTTGTTTAAGGAACCTCCATACTGTTCTCCACAGTGGCTGTATCAATTTACATTCCCACCAACAGTGTAAGAGGGTTCCCTTTTCTCCACACCCTCTCCAGCATTTATTGTTTCTAGATTTTTTGATGATGGCCATTCTGACTGGTGTGAGATGATATCTCATTGTAGTTTTGATTTGCATTTCTCTAATGATTAGTGATGTTGAGCATTCTTTCATGTGTTTGTTGGCAGTCTGTATATCTTCTTTGGAGAAATGTCTATTTAGGTCTTCTGCCCATTTTTGGATTGGGTTGTTTGTTTTTTTGTTATTGAGCTTCATGAGCTGCTTATAAATTTTGGAGATTAATCCTTTGTCAGTTGCTTCATTTGCAAATATTTTCTCCCATTCTGAGGGTTGTCTTTTGGTCTTCTTTATGATTTCCTTTGCTGCGCAAAAGCTTTGAAGTTTCATTAGGTCCCATTTGTTTACTTTTGTTTTTATTTCCATTTCTCTGGGAGGTGGGTCAAAAAGGACCTTGCTGTGATTTATGTCATAGAGTGTCCTGCCTATGTTTTCCTCTAAGAGTTTGATAGTTTCTGGCCTTACATTTAAGTCTTTAATCCATTTTGAGCTTATTTTTGTGTATGGTGTTAGGGAGTGATCTAATCTCATATTTTTACATGTAGCTGTCCAGCTTTCCCAGCACCACTTATTGAAGAGGCTGTCCTTTCTCCACTGTACATTCCTGCCTCCTTTGTCAAAGATAAGGTGACCATATGTGCGTGGGTTTATCTCTGGGCTTTCTATGCTGTTTCATTGATCTATATTTCTGTTTTTGTGCCAGTACCATACTGTCTTGATTACTGTAGCTTTGTAGTATAGTGTGAAGTCAGGAAGCCTGATTCCTCCAGCTCCGTTTTTCGTTCTCAAGATTGCTTTGGCTATTCGGGGTCTTTTGTGTTTCCATACAAATTGTGAAATTTTTTGTTCTAGTTCTGAGAAAAATGCCAGTGGTAGTTTGATAGGGATTGCATTGAATCTATAGATTGCTTTGGGTAGTAGAGTCATTTTCACAATGTTGATTCTTCCAATCCAAGAACATGGTATATCTCTCCATCTATTTGTATCATCTTTAATTTCTTTCATCAGTGTCTTATAATTTTCTGCATACAGGTCTTTTGTCTCCTTAGGTAGGTTTATTCCTAGATATTTTATTCTTTTTGTTGCAGTGGTAAATGGGAGTGTTTTCTTGATTTCACTTTCAGATTTTTCATCCTTATTGTTTAGGAATGCCAGAGATTTCTGTGCATTAATTTTGTATCCTGCTACTTTACCAAACTCATTGATTAGCTCTAGTAGTTTTCTGGTAGCATCTGTAGGATTCTCTATGTATAGTATCATGTCATCTGCAAAGAGTGACAGGTTTACTTCTTCTTTTCCCATTTGGATTCCTTTTATTTCCTTTTCTTCTCTGATTGCTGTGGCTAAAACTTCCAAAACTATATTGAATAAGAGTGGTGAGAGTGGGCAACCTTGTCTTGTTCCTGATCTTAGTGGAAATCCTTTCAGTTTTTCACCATTGAGGATGATGTTGGCTGTGGGTTTGTCATATATGGCCTTTATTATGTTGAGGAAAGTTTCCTCTATGCCTACTTTCTGGAGGGTTTTTATCATAAATATGTGTTGAATTTTGTCAAAAGCTTTCTCTGCATCTATTGAGATGATCATATGGTGTTTCTCCTTCAATTTGTTAATATGTTGTATCACGTTGATTGATTTTCATATATTGAAGAATCCTTGCATTCCTGGAATAAACCCCACTTGATCATGGTGTATGAGCCATTTAATGTGCTGTTGGATTCTGTTTGCTAGTATTTTGTTGAGGATTTTTGCATCTATGTTCATCAGTGATACATATCTTGGGTCACAAATCAAGCCTTGGTAAATTTAAGAAAATTGAAATTGTATCAAGCATCTTTTCCGACCACAATGCTATGAAACTAGATATCAATTACAGGAAAAGATCTGTAAAAAATACAAACACATGGAGGCTAAACAATACACTACTTAATAACGAAGTGATCACTGAAGAAATCAAAGAGGAAATCAAAAAATACCTAGAAACAAATGACGATGGAGACACGACGACTCAAAATCTATGGGATGCAGCAAAAGCAGTTCTAAGAGGGAAGTTTATAGCAATACAATCCTACCTTAAGAAACAGGAAACATCTCGAATAAACAACCTAACCTTGCACCTAAAGCAATTAGAGAAAGAAGAACAAAAAAAACCCAAAGTTAGCAGAAAGAAAGAAATCATAAAAATCAGATCAGAAAGAAATGAAAAAGAAATGAAGGAAACAATAGCAAAGATCAATAAAACTAAAAGCTGGTTCTTTGAAAGGATAAACAAAATTGATAAACCATTAGCCAGACTCATCAAGAAATAAAGGGAGAAGACTCAAATCAATAGAATTAGAAATGAAAAAGTAGAAGTAACAACTGACACTGCAGAAATACAAAAGATCATGAGAGATTACTACAAGCAACTCTATGCCAATAAAATGGACAACCTGGAAGAAATGGACAAATTCTTAGAAAGGCACAACCTGCCAAGACTGTTTCAGGAAAAAATAGAAAATATGAACTGACCAATCACAAGCACTGAAATTGAAACTGTGATTAAAAACACTTGCTATTTGTTGTCTTTTTTTTTCCTTGAAAATAAAGTTTATTTTTTTTAACATCTTTATTGGAGTATAATTTCTTTACAATGGTGTGTTAGTTTCTGCTTTGTTATCTTTTTGATGATAGCCATCCTAACAGTTGTGAGATGATATCTCTTGTGGTTTTGATTTGTATTTCCCTGATATGTTGAGCATCTTTCATGTGCCTTTTGGTCCTCTTTTATGTGTTCTTTGGAAAAAATGTTTATTCAGATCCTCTGCCTATTTTTAATTTTGGTTGCTTGTTTTCTGATGTTGACTTGCATATGTTCTTTGTATATTTTGTATATTTACTCCTAAATGGTTATATTGTTTGCCAATATCTTCTCTCATTCAGTAGGCAGTCTTTTTGTTTCATTGATAGTTTCCTTTGCTGTGCAGATTTTCAGTTTGATGTAATCCCATTTGTTTTTGTTTTTTTTTTTAATTTATTTATTTTCTTCATTTTTTGGCCATATTGGGTCTTAGTTGCGGCATGCGGGATCTTTGTTGAGGCATGCCGTATCTTTCACTGTGGCGCATGGGCCCTTTGTTGCAGTGCATGGGCTTCTCTCTAGTTGTGGCATGCGAACTCAGTAGTTGTGGCATGTGGGCTTAGTTGCCCCATGGCATGTGGGATCTTAGTTCCCTGACCCGTGTCCCCTGCATTGAAAGGTGGATTCTTTACCACTGGGCCACCAGGGAAGTCCTGTCCCATTTGTTTATTTTTGCTGTTGTTTCTCTTGTTGAGGAGACGTATCTGAAAAAATATCATTAAGACTGATGTCAGAGCATACTGCCTATGTTTTCTTCTAGAAGCTTTATGGTTTTGTGTTTTACATTTAAGTCTTTAGTCTATTTTGAATTTAATTTTGTATGTGGTGTGAGAAAGTATTCCAGTTTGATTCTTTTGCTTTTAGCTATACAGTTTTCCCAATACCATTAATTGAATAAGCTATCTTTTCCCCATTGTCTATTCTTGTCTACTTTGTTGTAGATTAATTTCCCACATAAGTGTGGGTTCATTTCTGGAATCTCTATTCTATTTCATCGATCTATGTGTCTGTTTTTGGAATAACTCTAACTGAAGAGGTAAAAGGTCTGTACTCAGAAAACTATAAGACACTGATGAAAGAAATTGAAAATGGCACAAACAGATGGATAGATATATTATGATCATGAATTGGAAGAATTAATATTGTTAAAATGACCATATTACCCAATGCAATCTACAGATTTAATGCAATTCCTACCAAAATACCAATGTATTCACAGAACTAGAACAAATAATTCTAAAATTTGTATGGAAACGCAAAAGATCCTGCATAGCCAAAACAGTCTTGAGAAAAAAGAGCAAAGCTGGAGGTATCATGTGCCCTGATTTCAAACTATACTGCAAAGCTACAGTAATCAAAACAGTATGGTACTGGCACACAAAACATTGAAGAATTTTAAGCAGTGGTGTAACTTAAAAAAAAAAAAAGACATTCTATGGAATGTGGAAGATATTTAAATGAGGTAAAAATAAGGAAATAAGGTATCTGAATTATACATTTGGGAGGTATTGACTCAAGGTTGGTTCAACAATGTAGACAGAAAAGAGCAGAGCATCTGGAGCAACTATTGGAGTGCTCATTTTTTTAAAGATTGATAATAATGGAGTGTATTTGAATGCTAAGGGAACTATTTAAAAAGAGAAAACTGCTAGAAGATGTAGGAGAGAGTGGGGATTCCCAAAAGATGTATTTTTAAAATTTTCATTATGAAAAATTTTATACACAAACAGGTGTACAAAAAATGGCACAGTAAATGCTGGTGTCTCTTTAAGCTGGTTTCAAATTATCAAAATATGGTTCATCTTGTTTCCTCCATACTTCCTATGCTTCCTCCCCTCTCCTACTCCTAGATGTTGTTTTTAAGAAAATACCAAATATCTTATAATTTCTTTCATAAATACCCAAAGGAATGAAATCTTGAGAAAGTAAGCAAAAATGAGATCCAGAGCACAGTAAGCCCTGTCCAGGTCTAAGTGCCTGGTCAGATTTTGAAATAGAACAAAGTTCATGCTGGAAGCTTAAAGATCATAGAACAGTTCTGAAGCAGGTCCTATAGAGAATAAAGCTATTATAAGAGAAAAACTTTTCAACATTCTTTGAAAGGAACACTTCTATTATTTATATAAAAATAAAACCTTATCATTATGAAAAATAAAAATAAAAGCCAACATTCATAAATGAGGGTGGTGTGTGTGTGTATGTGTGTGTGTGTGAATAGATTACTGTCTATGAGTAAATATAAAGGAGTTGTTGATTGTGTTTTCTAAAATTTTCCATGACTTCTCTGAGAGTTTAATTATGTCAATGCATTTCAATTAACCTCTGTCATAATTACTTTCTTACATATCTTATAAATTATATTGACATTTACCTGTCTTTGATAATCACCCTTTTAAAAAATAATTATTAGGGAATTTCTTTAAAAACCATTTTTTAAAACATGAGGAATGACTTCTCCCCAAAGTAATGAGATAGTTAGAGACCGAGATTTATAGAATTCATTGAAATAAAATTTCAAATCCAATGTGATTTGTGAAGGAGATATACATAAATAGACATTGGTATATTCAGGGTGTTTTATTGAGAGGCCAAGCAGAAATGCTGATTACTAAATGTACCATTATCCTAGTTTTAGTTCTTTCAGAGCATGTATTAGATCTGCAAAGGAGTTAAAACTTGGATAACCAATGATTGACTCCCCTCAGTGTATCACATTCATGTTATATTCTGAAGACCTTAAGGTTTTGCCAAATTGCTAAATTATATATGTATTATATAATTATATAATTTTGCTAAATTATGTATATGACTAGATATTGCTAAATTTTATATATATAAAATCAGTGTTTTTTTATATATATATAAAAAACCACTGATTATGGTAGTACTAGCCGTAGAAGAGTTCAGCAAGAATGAATTAGAAACATAAGAAGTTTTGAAATGAGCCACATAGTAATAATTTCATCAAATTTGTGATCTGGAATAAGATGGAAGGAAAAGACACATGCTGACATTTTGATAAAATGACAGGTATAAATTAGGTGGATATCTAATTTTGAATAAAAATACTACAGTAAGGAAAAAGTGAGCTGCTAGGTTGGGGAGGGACTTGTTGTACCTTGATGTCATATCATTTTGTATATTGCCTCAAATGCTATATGTGTGTGTTTGTAAATTTTTAAGATAAGCAGAAATAAAATCACAGTTATATTTTTAAAGTTCTATATTACTTTATAAACTGTATACTAAAGTCATTCCAAGGTTCTTTCTAAACTGGATGTTCTAGAAGTCTTTGTAATAATAGCTAATTTCATTATTCTGATATGTGTATAGAATGAAAATCTTAAAATATTTCAAATATATGTAATGAGAAGAATATTTAAATAGTCTTGAAAGCAATAAATTTGAAGGACATATATAATTAGTTCAAACCACTCTTTGACGACAAATACTGCATTGTCTGTAAAGAGCCATGTTTGTGTCCAATTTTCCTCACCACTCCTGGTACATGCAGACATACATATTTTCCTTTTTTGTCTCAAGGTATATCGAGAATCATACTGACTATTAAATAGAGATGTGTGAGCAAGTGGCAAGGAGCAAGCATATTCTAGTGAGTAATAGCAATAAACTTTACTATGCCAAGAATCAACTGTCAATCTGGTTTAAATGCAGATTTTGTTTCAGTCAGCTCAGAATGGAGACTGAGAATCTCCCTTTACAGCAGTCTTCCAGGGACTGCTGACAGTGGTGTTGAATAGACAACAATTTGAGTATAAAGAGAATCAACTTAAATGGATTTGCACACCTTTGTCTTCCAGTGATAGAGGAATCCCCCCTATCAGATAAAACCTACCACTAATAACCATTATAAACTTTGGACAAAATATTAAAAAATAGTACAACCAACTGAAGGTATCAAGGGGGAATTAAAAGTGTGCAAAAACTGGAGCAGATTGTATATGTGAAAGAAAGAAGTAACAGTTGGTGACTTTCCCATCTTTTGTGGATTTTTCCATGAGTGTGGACCCCAGTTAGTGTTCTGGATATTTTGTGTAGAAAGGCAATAGAGATTGATGTAAATAATATTTTTCCCAGTGTGCTAGCGTGAATAGTTACCTCCAAAACTATGTATTCCTAATCCCTCGAACCTGTGAATATCAATCACCCTATGTGAAAAAAATGGGTCTTTGAAGATGAAATTAAGAATTTTGAGAATCGATCAGCTTGTAATTCCAACAGAGATGTCCCTGTAAGAGACATAAAGACCAGAGACACACAAACACACAGAGAAGAAGCAATGTAAAGAAGACAGAGATTGGAGTGATGTTACCATTAGCGAAGGAACTCTTAAGGCCTCTGTGGAGCCACCAAAAGCTGGAAGAGCCAGGGGATGAATTATCCCTCAGAGCCTCCTGGAAGGAGCACCGCCCTGATGATAAATACCTTTTCTCCTCCTCCTTCTTTTCTGCTGTGGATGTCTAGAGTTGTCTTCAGCTTTTCTCTGCCGATTTCTCAGTGGGCCACACTCGTAATAGAAGCCCCAACCTTCCTTAGGTTGAAGTTTCAAAATCATTAGGAAGCAATTTTCTGTTAAATTTTCCCACAAAACCACTGTTGTGCTTTCTTCTCTGTTTGTCTGTTAGGTTGTTCAGTTGGTGGTAACAGGAGGTAAGGCATGTTAGGTTGGATTCTGTGTCCAGAGGAGGAAGTGGAATTTCCCTGATCCAGTTGGTGTTACTATTATCCAAGGACGTTTATACCTGTAAACAATTGCTGCGCTCTTGATGAGTTGAGTGTGTTTTACTTTTTCCTCATGATTTAATATATTTTGTGGTCTAAAATACAAAAGGATGATTTACACTCAGACTACCTGATTTTGAGTCCCTGTTTTGCCTTTTCCATGTATGTACATGGAAAATGTTATAATGTCCTTGAGATTCAGTTCCTTTATCTGTAAAAAAAAAAAAAAAAAAAAAAAAAAGGTGAAGAATATTTACTCCATAGCATTTTTGAGGATTTTATGATAAAAAGTGTAAATTTTAGTGCAGTATATGCCAATTTGCTAAACTAAATTACAGCATAGTATAGGCCAATTATTCTAACGTGGTCCAGAAAAGATAATAAGTAATTCTTTACTTATCAATCTTGTAAGAGATTTCTAAGATGTCTGTACTTATTTATTTAAAGTGCACAGATATTTGCTTGCCTATTATTGGCACGTTACCATACAAGGCAGCCTACTGTTTGTCCATGCTCAGTCTAACCCGTGGCTCACTTCCTCTGTCTCTGGAGTCTCTCTTGGAAATATCACGTGGCATACAATAAAGGATAATGATTTTCTTCTCTGCTGGTGACTTCAGGAACTTGGCACACACTACCAAATATTCTATTTTATATCAGTGAGCCATCTTGGTCTTAAGTCAAGGAGTCTTTCCAAAATCTTATAAATCCTTCCTTAGTTTTATCCTATACTAGACATGCAGGATGTTCGTTATAGTAAACTCTTCATCCAAGTCTAAATGTTATTTACGCAAGTCTAGCATTTCCATGTTACCTCTGCCACTTACTAGCTGGGAGCAACTAGTAAGTTTAGTCACCTTATCTATAAAATGGAGAGAGTCATTCCTACATCCTGGGGCTAGTGTGAGATTTAGATAAAAAATTAATTGGATATAAAATCTGACATATGTTTGTTACCCCCAAAAATTATAGGTATTTTTAATCTGTGATTATTTTTTTCCAAGTGACAAATTTTTTTTCCTGCCTTCTGTTGTTTCAGGATTTTGCTTAAACAAATGTTTATAGTTTAATGGATTTTAATTATCTCTTCTTTTAGTCTTTTCTTTTAGGCTAAAGAAATGACACTTTAAAGAGTGTCTGTTTTATGTGTCATAATAATTCATTAACAAGTAAAGCCTATTACAGTGTAAAAGCAGCAGAGATTAAAAAATTGTAGATAAACCAATGGCAGAAATGGATGGACATTCAAATATATAAATAGCAGATAGACTGAAAGAGATAGAATAGCAACTGATTGAAAAAGAGAGTTAGAAGGATAATAGGTTTAAGATAGAAGATAGGCTAAAGATAGATGATATATATGTATAAAATAATGGAAAGATACACAGCTAATTGATAGTAGATTGATTTATAGATGATACGTAGAAAAGGTAGATGGTAGATTAAAAAAAGACAGTAGATAGATTAAATAGATGATCGATAACTTAACTGGAAGATAGATGACAGGGGGAATACTACAGATTAGTTCACATTTCCTAGTGTTTTAAAATTAGATAATATGAAATCATATAGAATTTTTTTTCCTACCTGGCTCCTTTCACTCAGCCTAATGATTTTGAGACTGATGTATATCATTGCATGTGATGGTTTATTTCCAGTTTGTCCCACTGTCTAAAAGAAAAGACAAAGTGAAAAAAAAATTAAAAGTAATGAGAGGAAAAGGAGATATTTTTCTAGAGAAATAAAAATTGTGGGAATTAACCATATTAAAACAGATCTTAAATGGAGTTCTCCCAGCAGAAAAGAATAATTCCAGATAGAATCATGGTAATGTAGAAAAAATGAGGAGCAATGAAAATTGAACGTAATGCTAAAATAGAAGTAAATATTTACTTATAAAACTAATTGAAATGCATTTTGAAAGTTAAAACATATGTAGCATCAAAACACGTAAAATAATATAAAATGATGCCAAAATATGGAGGGATGTAAATGGCTATATAGTGCTCTCAGTTTTGCTGTTACTAAGGCAGGATAAAATCAATCATTTCATTTTACTATAATAAGAGTGTATGTTTAGATCATTTAACCAGTAAAAGAACAAGTAAAATTGTTTTATTTTTAAAAAAATGAAAAACTAACATTAAGCTAAAATAATAAATTAAAATAAGGTATTTGACCCATCTGAAAGGAGGCAAACAAGGAGAAGAAAAGGAACTTCATGAGACAGATAAATCAAGTATTGCACAAATGGAAAGAAGGTAGATCTGAAACCAAATATATCACTAATCACATCAAATAAATGTGAATTTCAATTGAAAGGTTAATATTTAAAACTGAAAAGTTAAAATATGGCTTCTAAAAGACAGGTTTTAAATATAAAGAAACAAAATGGTTGGAAGTGAAGTGATGGAAAAAGATATACCCACCAAGAAAGCTAGTATAACTATATTAGTACAAGATAAAGTAGCCTTTAAGGAATGAAGTAGTACTTTTGGCAAAGAGTGATATTTCGTATTGATGAAAGTTCAATCCACCAACAAGATATAAAAATTCTTAATAGGTATGTACCCAATTAACATGGACTCAAAGCATATGAGATGGATGTTGGGAAGAGCCACTATGATCATATTGCAAAGGTAGATTTGTGGTCCAGTCCTGAAAGTTAGTATTCAACTGCCATCCCATACAGGGATTGTCTTGGCTTCAGAAAGCTGCCTCACCCAAAGTGACATGAAGACTAGGTTCTTTGGGTTACAATTATACATATGACATTGTGGAATCTGGCCTCCAAATCTGTTCCAATATTTTGCCGTAGATTTGAGAAAGAACCATTTCTATGCATCGTATAAACAGGGTTTGAAAACAAATCTTATGGTACTATGAAGAAAACTTTGCATCCAGCTCTGTTCTGCCACTTCTTCAGAATTCATTGTCAGGAAAGTAGCAATCCCTCCTCTGTCATAGTCAGGGGATTGAAGTCTGAGTCTTATGGCTGCCTCTATATAATGTGGTGGACTAGTGGCACTTGGTCTTTACTTGTCACCTTCATGTTAGACCAGAATTCATTGATTCACACAAACCATTGTTTGTGGTTGTGCTTTCGGGAAATAGGTATCATTTCTGAAATGGTCCTTCACTGAAGGAAGACAAAATACAGTTAATCATTTTTGAACATGTTCAATCTCACTTCCCAGATATGATTTAAAATTCAAAATAAGGTTATCCCAAAAGATGGTATAGGGGTGCAGAGCACCTTAAAGTTTAGACAAGCATCCAGTAGGTTTGTCAGTATTTATCTCATTTTGGGGCACTGGGATGTAAAGCGTCTCTCAGCTCTTACTCCCCAGGATGGAGGATAGTAAAAGTAAAACTGTCTCTTCAGAGAAAGAACCTGGGATAGTGGGCATATAATTAGAATAGTAATTTTGGGATAGAGAGTAAGCCCAAAATTTAGTTAGCAAAACCAAGTCATACAAGTGACCCTTGAACAATGCAGGGGTTAGAGATGCCAAACCCTAGGCACAGGAAAATCTGCATACTGCTATCTCTGCCTCAAAACCAAAGGAATTGATGAATGACTCACCCAAGGGTGGGAAGCTGAAACAGTTTGGATATAATCATGACTCAAGCCCTAGTCCTTTTGATTCCACATATTGTGATCTCTAATTGAACACTACCTGATTCTGAGTCCCCACACTTTATTTTAAAGATCTGTAAAATGAAAATCTAGATACTACATTTATTGAATAAAAAAACGTGTATAGGCGGACCCATGCTGTTTAAACCCATGATGTTCCAGGGTCAACTGTATTATTAGTATCTAGGGATTTAAAATGTTAGGCAAATAGAATTATCAGAAATGAAACACTCCATAGAATAGAATTAAGATGTAAAGTGATTTGCTGTTGAGGCACCTAAGGTGAGAATGGGCTACTCAAGTACCTTTAAATTCCAAATTTTATTTAAGGTACTGAGGGAAGAGTTCAGTTAAAAGAGAGAGACCAAGTATTGACATTAGAAATGCAATGAGATGACTACCAGGATCATGGCTTGAGTTTATTATAAGTCATTGTGCCTTAAGGCTATGTCTGCCTTGGTCATGTCACCTCAGTAAAGACCTGAATAATCAGATTAATAAACTATGAAGAACAATCAATGAGTAATGAATTATTTAATTATATAATTTAATCAATTGTCTAAAACTGGCTATTACACACACACACATACAAACATACATACCTAAAGGTGCACACATACCTTTAGTGAAATAACCCACCTAAATATTTTCCTGGCTTACACCAAGAACATATTTACTTTTTAATTGTCTGGTTTTACTTTACTTCATTTTGTTTTATTTTAATAGCTTTATTGAAATATTAACATGCAAATAACTGCACATATTTAATATATACAATTTGATGAGTTTGGACATAGGACATTGTAGTGATACGGTCACTACGATCAGGGTTATAGTCATGTCCAACACTTCCCAGAGTTTCCTGTCCTTTTGTGTTTTGTGTGTGTATCTATTTTTTTGTGAAAAGAATACTTTATGTGGCAGCTATTATCTTAACAAGTTTTGAAGTAAACAAGGCACTATTATTAACTGTAGGCACCAGATTGTACAGCACATCTCTAGAACTTATTCCTTTTGTATAAATGAAATGTATGCCCATTATATAACTCCTCACTTCCCTCTGCCCTGCAGCCTTTGACAACCACTTATTGTATTTCCTGCATCTATGAGTATGATTGTTTTAGATACTTCATGTAACTGGAGTTATTTGTCTTTCTGCGACTGTCTTATTTCACTTAGGAAAATGTCCTCTGGGGTCATCCATGTTGTCACAAACAGCAGGATTTTCTTCTTTAATATTGAAAAACAGTCAGCATGTATTTACTTTATAATATCCACTGGGTAATTAAGCTCAAATTTCTGAGATAGCATGGTTTTATATTATTTTCATTTAATGATTACATTAGATTAAAAATGTGGACACAAATCAGAATTCTTAATTGTCACTGCAATTAGAGGTAAGGCTACTGGGAAAGATGCCTTTCCCATCATAAATTTGGTGGCATTTCCTATTTTAGATAGATGAGGCTTGTATAATTAAGTGATCATTAAATTCTAAGTTTAGGAAGCAGAAATACCTTCATTAAGTTACTGTTAATGACCCGTTCTTTTTTACTGTGGAGCTTTATTTGGAAACCATCACAGACATTTTTACTATCATTAGAGGAGTCAGACAAACAAGTGGCTAAATAAGGATGAGTACGACACTGATGTTAAAATATTGATATGGCTCTCCTTTTGGTGAGAATATAAAATATTGACTTAAAAGAGAGAACTGTAACTATTGATTTCTCTCCAAGGAGAAATATTTAAGTTTATGTTCCTTGTTTCATCTACAAATACTTAAAAGTCTGAATTCTACAGTTTACAGCTTGAAAAAAAAAAAGGCAAAACTCAACACACAGTAACAAGTGCAACCTTTTATTATTATCATTAAGTTGCCTTTTCTTCAGGCTGGCAAGACTCTTCAATATTACTAATCTGACTGAGCTGCTGATCCCACTACTCTTTGCCAATCATTATTTTATTTTATTTGGTAAATCTCTATGACAGTTTTATTGCAGACTGAAAGCAGAATCGATCTTAGCCCTAGTTTACTTAGAATATCTTTTCAAAGGATACAGATATTCTCCATTAATGGGAACTTTGAAGAGAAATAAAATTAAGTACACTCTTAGCCTAATCTAAAACTCTCTATCCTGTAGCAATTTCTACTCTCATTATGTAATATTAACTCTTTGGATTGAAGTATCCATTAAAAAGAAAGGGATTTTTTTTAAGAGTAAAATTATATTAAATATCTAATTCTTCACTTATATAACCTCAAAATGATTTAAAATGTACTCATTCTATTTTGAATTTCATGTTTGAAAACCAGTCCATATGGCATGGAATACTGCATCCTGCAGCATTATAGCACCTGCAGGGCAATCTGCTAGCTTCAGTGAGGCTAGCAAACCTTACAGCATAGTGTTTCTGCACGCTTACTAAGATGAGTTATGTGGGAGCAGGGTTCACATTGCTTTTTAAATTTTTTGATATAATATTTATTAGAATGCATGCTTACACTGTTGTAGGTACTATTTTAGTAATTAAAGATACATATGTCAGTATCATTGATCTCAAAAACTAATGAACAGATATTTATCTACCACTGTGATAAATGCTTTAGTAGACATACGAATAGAGTGCTATTGAAGCATGTTTAAGCAAGTAACATTGGATGAGAAGGCAAGGAGCAACTTTCTAAAGAAGATGGTAGACTGAAATTAAACACATAATTGGGAGTCACAGTCGGTCAGATGAAGACCGATGTTTAGAGATAAGGGCTCAGGTAATAGCCTGAGTGAAAGTCTGAATCATGGGACACCATGATAGGTTTTAGTAAAAAAGATACTGGAGTAATTCAGTTTAAGTATTATTTGTGTTTGGGACTTCCGTGGTGGCGCAGTGGTTAAGAATCCACCTGCCAGTGCAGGGGACACGGGTTCGATCCCTGGTCCGGGAAGATCCCACATGCTGTGGAGCACCTAAGCCTGTGTGCCACAACTACTGAGCCTGCACACCACAACTACTGAAGGCTGCGCGCCTAGAGCCTGTGCTCCTCAACAAGACAAGCCACTGCAAAGAGAATCCCGTGCACTGCAACGAAGAGTAGCCCCCGCTCACCACAACTAGAGAAAGCCCGTGTGCAGCAACAAAGACCCAACGCAGCCAAAAATAAATACATAAAATAAATAAAAAATTAAAAATAAAAGAATTATTTGTGCTTGAGCTAAGTTAGTAATAGTGACAGTACAATGCAGGGATGATATTGAAGAGACATGAAGAGATAGAATTGATAGAATTTTCTGACTGGACATAGGGAATTAGACAGAAGTTGTCAATGATAGCTCAATTTATAATCTTGAGCAACTTGGTAGATGGAGTATCATTCAGTGAACAGAGCAATAAATGAATGGGTGAGGTGGCAGATGGTGTGGTCAGTTTGGCAACACATAGGAGGAGTCATTTAATATATAAGATCAGAAGTTCAAGTGTGACACCCATGCTAAAGATAGATATAAGTAATTTATATGAATATAGATGATAATTTAAGCAATGGGGGAGTGAATGAATAGAGAGTGATAAAAGAATAAAGAGGGACATCTAGAAAACTGAAATGTAAGGGCCAGGATATGGAAAAAGACTGGTTTCGTGAAATATTCTAGAAAGAAAAACAAATGGAACTACTAGGCAGGTAAGAGGAAATATAATTTCAAAAAGAAATGGATAGTCAGTGAGGATCCTGAATAAAAAAGTAATAAACACAAATTTGAAGATAATCTAATCAAGCAATAATTTTAAAAGGTATGGGCAACATGCAGGAAAACAGAAATAGTGTACTATCCCAGGTTTACAAACAGGGTAGATGGGGCCATTATTAACAGCCAGGTCCTGTTACTTCAAGGGACAAGTGGAGGGAGTGATTAGCTTAATTGGAGAGAGGCCACCTGACAGTCTGTGACTTAGTCTCATTCTCTCTTTTCCAAATCTTCATTGCTGACCTTAATGAGAGTGATTTAAAGAGAATACTTTAGGAAGAAATCAAATTGCAGTGAGTTGAAAAGTGAGTACAGATAACTCTTGGTCTTAATTAGCAATTTCTAGAAAAGTCCATTCAGTGAATAAAAGAAGCAATAATTATAAAAATACCAAGGAAAGGTGGCAAATGGAAGCAAGGGGCACATTAAGCACACTTGCCTTCTCCATTATTAAAAGAAGGATATAACCAAGTAAACAAAATAATACTTGCAATATAGAATGGATAAAGGTAGTAAGGTTTTCTTTATGTTTTCTTGAGGTCAGAGCATGGTAACAAGAGGGAAATTGAGACATCAGAACAAAAGGACCTGGACAAAAATATTCTTAGATTAGTATCCTGTTTCTGAATTTTATAAACTTTCAGCAAAGTCAATGCTTTGTAGCATTCAATTCTCCTTGACCTGCTGTCATTCTGTCATTGTCATTTATCCATATTGCACTTGCATTATGGGCAACAGGGGTAAAATTACTAACACTATTTTGTTTATGTACAGACAAATACGTGTTATACACACACACACACACACACACACACACACACACACACACACAGACATTGGCATTGCTCCCTTTATGATAGAAGTTACCAAAGCTTTGTCAAAATGTAGCAACCTTTCAACAATTTGGATAAAAATGGCTTATCAATTCAGTCAAATAATCAGTCAATTTAATCAAAATGCTTTAAATACTATCATTTACAAACAAGAAAATAACCACTACAACTGGAGGTATTCATATTTAGAAAATTTAATAGAATGTCTTGGTTTTTCTCACCTAGAGATCTAAGCTACATACTGTTTTCCAGTTTTAAACAATTTTTATGATGACCTTTTTATTTTATTATAACTTAATTGAGAAACAATATAATTTTCATCATTATCATAATCAATTATTTTTCAGTTTTCCCAAAGAAGAATCATTGTTGTACATAAAACAGTTGTAAAGGGAGACACACATATTTTAAAACTAGATAAAATGCAGTAAGGTTATAACTAGAAAAGTAGTCAAGTTTCTCTCTTGTTCTCTTGAAACTCTTGTTCTTGCTCTTCACCAACATGTGTTCACACACACACACACACACAAGTTCCTCACCAACTGTTACTACTAATGAAAAGCATACCAAAAGAATCTCACTGATTGATAACATGTTGCTGTGTTTCTGAAGCTGTTTGCTGCTTTAACTGAAAATATTCTTGTTCATATTTATCTCACTTTGCATGCACTAATACATTTCTCTCTAAGACTTAGTAGGAATGATCATAATCTCTTCAGAGATTTCACAGAATTCTTGATTCTCCCTCTCTTGAGATGCATTTTAAAGGAATATATCCCTTCATAAACATGTTTTCTTCAGACATTTAAAAGAATAACTTTGGACTCAGTCTAGTAAACTTACTGTGCCCACAGTTAAAGATCTCAAGACAAAAATACATCTTGTAAGAAATATTGGGAAAAAACACAGAAAGTGTCTTAAACTTGAATTTCAAGTCTTACACTTGAAGTTTTAAAAATAGGCACATAGAATCCTTGAAATTATATCTACATAATTGTACAATGGGACATGTATATGTCTGTCTGAAGGCAGAAGATTTATCCCTTCTTTTTATTTTATAGTTATGTATAGATAAATTGAAATATGCTGTCTAAATGATGAATGAACAACCATGAATTATTAGATCTACAATAAGAATGTCTCTCAAAGAGAAGTTAGTAATAGTTAAAATGTGTGTAAAACATTTCACAGTTTATTTCACACTGTAAAGTGTACTATCATTCCTATTTTCATTACTGTCAGTATTGGGATTTCATTGTCATATACAAATTGACATCATTTATTTATCAACAAAAGTAAGCTGGCAGAAGCTAGATGTAAAGTACTTTTCACATATTATATTTTGTTTTCCAAAGGGAATATGACTTTTTGGTCTCTATCGCATAAGGAGACTTTTTTACTCACATTAACTTTATGGAAGTTTAAGCATATCCAACGTATCCCTTTCCTAAATATGTCTACTTACAATGAGAATAAAGGGCAGAACCTTATATATCAGAAAGAGATAATGGTCACACATATGAGAGAGCCTGTTCCTTTCTAAGATAATGACTCCTTAGAAGATAAAAGGAAATAGAGAAGGTATACAGGCTCCAGTTCACTTATCTATGTAAGTGTCCATGCATCTATCCATCCACCCACACATTATACAATTTCTGAAGCATAAACTGGTACAGAACAGAAAAAGAAAGATAAGAGTGATTTCTCTCTTATGTGATCTGTCTAGAGAGTGGTCCTTCAGGCAAAAATAAGTAACTATTATGTACAATAATCTCATATGGAAGTGTGAAATTCAAGAACATGGAGTGAATAAACAATGTTGGAAGTAAGGGGACACTCTTCAGAGGAAATAGCACCTAAGATGATAATTAAAGAATTATCAGAAGCAGAGAAGGACCTTCAAGATGGCAGAGGAGTAAGACATGGAGATCACCTTTCTCCCTACAAATACACCAAAAATACATCTACATGTGGAACAACTCCTACAGAGCACCTACTGAACACTGGCAGAAGACCTCAGACCTCCCAAAAGGCAAGAAACTCCCCACGTAACTGGGAAGGGCAGAAGGAAAAAGGGAAAAACAGACACAAAAGAATAAGGATGGGACCTGAACATATGGGAGGGAGCTATGAAGGAGGAAAAATTTCCACCCACAAGGAAGCCCCTTCACTGGTGGAAATGGTGGGTGGGGGGTTGGGAGAAGCTATGAAACCATGGAGGAGAGCTCAGCAACAGGGGTGCAGAGGGCAAAGTGGAGAGATTCCTGCACAGAGGATCAATTCTGAACAGCACTTACCAGCCTGAGAGGCTTGTCTGCTCACCCACTGGGGCGGGTGGGGGCTGGGAGCTGAGGCTTGGGCTTTGGAGGTCAGATCCCAGGGAGAGGACTGGGGTTGGCTGCGTGAACTCAGCCTGAAGGGGGCTAGTGCACCACAGCTAGCCAGGAGGGAGTCCGGAAAAAAGTCTGGACCTGCCTAAGAGTCAAGAGACCATTGTTTCGGGGTGCGTGAGGAAAAGGGATTCAGAGAACTGCCTAAACGAGCTCCAGAGATGAGCGCGAGCCTCTGCTGTCAGCTCAGACACCAGAGATTGGCTTGAGACACTAGGCAGCCACCAAGAATCCTGTGTGCAAGCACAGGTCACTATCTACACCTACCCTCCTGGGAGCCTGTGCAGCCCTCCACTGCCAGGGTCCAGTGATCCAGGGACACCTTCCCCAGGAGAACACACAGTGTGCTTCAGGCTGTTGCAATGTCATGCTGGCCTCTACCCCCGCAGGTTCGCCCCACATCCTGTACCCCTCTTTCCCCCCGGTCTGAGTGAGCCAGAGCCCACTAATCAGCTGGTACTTTAACCCTGTTTGGGCAGGGAACAGATGCCCTCAGGTGACGCAGAGGTGGGGCCAAATCCAAAGCTGAACCCCAGGAGCTATGCGAACGCAAAAGAGAAAGGGAAATTTCTCCCAGCAGCCTCAGGAGCAGTAGATTAAATCTCCACAATCAACTTGATGTACCCAGCATCTCTAGAATACATGAATAGGCGATAATCATCCCAAAATGGATGCGGTGGAATTTGGGAGCAACTGTAGACTTGGGGTTTGCTTTCTGCAACTAATTTGCTTCTGATATTATGTTTATCTTAGTTTAATATTTAGCTTATAATCATTGGTAGATTTGCTTATTGATTTGGTTGCTCTCTTCCTTTTTCTTTAATTTATATATATATATATATATTTGCTTTTTCTCTTTTTGTTAGTGTGTATGTGTAAGCTTCTTTGTGTGAATTTGTTTGTATAGCTTTGCTTTTTACCATTTGTCCTAGGGTTCTGTCTGTCCTTTTTTTTTTTTTTTTGGTATAGTTTTTTACGCTTATTGTCATGGTGGATTTGATTTTTGGTTTGGTTGCTCTCTTCTTTCTTTTTTAATTTTTTTTTAATTTTTATTTTAATAAATTTATTTTGTTTATTTTTTTCTTCTTTCTTTCTTTTTTTTTTTTTTTTTTTCTTCCTATTCTTCTCTGCTGTGTGGCTGACAAGGTCTTGGTGCTCCAGCCAGGTGTCAGGCCTGAGCCTGTGACATGAGAGAGCTGAGTTCAGGACATTGAACCACCAGAGACCTCCCGGCTCCACATAATATCAAATGGTGAAAGCTCTCCCAGAGATCCCCAACTCAATGCTAAGACCCAGCTCCACTCAACAACCAGCAAGCTACATTGCTAGTCACCCTATGCCAAACAACTAGCAAGACAGGACACAACCCCAGCTATTACCAGAGAGGCTGCCTAAAATCATAAGGTCATAGACACCCCAGAACAAACCACTGGACATGGTCCTGCCCACCAGAAAGACAAGATCCAGCCTTGTCCACCAGAACACAGGCACTAGTCCCCTCCAGCAGGAAGCCTACACAATCCACTGAACCAACCTTAGCCACTGGGGGCATACACCAAAAACAATGCAACTAGGAACCTGCAGCCTGTGAAAAGGAGACCCCAAACACAGTAAGTTAAGCAAAATGAGAAGACAGAGAAATACACAGCAGATGAAGGGGCAAGGTAAAAACCCACCAGAACAAACAAATGAGGAGGAAACAGGCAGTTTACCTGGAAAAGAATTCAGAGTAATGATGGTAAAGATGATCCAAAATCTTGGAAATACAATGGAGAAAATACAAGAAATGTTTAACAAGGACCTAGAAGAATTAAGGATGAAACAAACAATGATGAACAACACAATAAATGAAACTAAAAATTCTCTATAAGGAATCAATAGCAGAATAACTGAGGCAGAAGAATGTATAAGTGACCTGGAAGATAAAATAGTGGAAATAAATACCACAGAGCAGAATAAAGAAAAAAGAATGAAAAGAATTGAGGACAGTCTCAGAAACCTCTGGAACAACATTGAACACACCAACATTCGAATTATAGGGGTCCCAGAAGAAGAAGAGAAAACAAAAGGAACTGAGAAAATATTTAAAGAGATTATGGTTGAAAACTTCCCTAATATGGGAAAGAAAATAGTCAATCAAGTCCAGGAGGTGCAGAACATCCCTTATAGGATAATTCCAAGGAGAAACATGCTAAGACACATATTAATCAAACTATCAAAAATTAAATAAGAAGAAAAAACATTGAAAGCAGCAAGGGAAAACAACAAATAATATACAAAGGAATCCCCATAAGGTTAACAGCTGATCTTTCAGCAGAAACTCTGCAAGCCAGAAGGGAGTGACAGGACATATTTAAAATGATGAAAGGGAAAACCTAAAACCAAGTTTACTTTACCTAGCAAGGATCTCATTCAGATTAGCTGGAGAAATTAAAACCTTTACAGACAAGCAAAAGTTAAGAGAATTCAGCACCACCAAACCAGCTTTACAACAAATGCTAAAGGAATTTCTCGAGGCAGGAAACACAAGAGAAGGAAAAGACCTACAATAACAAACCTAAAACAATTAAGAAAATGGTAATAGGAACATACATATGGATAATTACCTTAAATGTAAATGGATTAAATGCTCCAGTCAAAAGACATAGACTGGCTGAATGGATACAAAAACAAGACTGGTACATATGATGTCTACAAGAGACTCACTTCAGACCTAAGGACACATACAGACTGAAAGTGAGGGGATAGAAAAAGATATTCCATGCAAATGGAAATCAAAAGAAAGCTGAAGTAGCAATTCTCATATCAGACAAAATAGACTTTAAAATAAAGACTGTTACAAGAGGCAAAGAACGACACTACATAATGATCAAGGGATCAATCCAAGAAGAAGATTTAACAGTTATATATAATTAGGCACCCAACATAGGACCACCACAATACATAAGGCAAATGCTAACAGCTATAAAAGGGGAAATTGACAGTAACTCAATAATAGGGGGCTTTAATATCCCACTTTCACCAATGGACAGATCTTCCAAAATGAAAATAAATAAGGAAACACAAGCTTTAAATGATACAATAAAAAAAGATGGACTTAATTGATATTTATAGGACATTCCATCCAAAAACAACAGAATACACTTTCCTCTCAAGTGCTCATGGAACATTCTCCAGGATGGATCATATCTTGGGTCACAAATCAAGCCTTGATAAACTTAAGAAAATTGAAATTTTATCAAGTATCTTTTTCGACTAGAATGCTGAGACTAGATATCAGTTAAAGAAAAAAAGTCTGTAAAAAACGCAAACACATAGAGGCTAAACAATACACTACTAAATAGCCAAGAGATCACTTAAGAAGTCAAAGAGGAAATCAAAAACACCTAAAAACCAATGACAATGAAAACACAAGCCAACACCTATAGGATGCAGCAAAAGCAGTTCTAAGAGGGAAGTTTATAACAATACAATCCTACTGCAAGGAACAAGAAACATCTCAAATAAACAATCTAACCTTACACCTAAAGCAATTAGAGAAAAAAGAAGCAAAAACTCCCAATGTTAGCGAAGGAAAGAAATTATAAAGATCAGATCAGAAATAAATGAAAAAGAAATGAAGGAAACAATAGCAAAGATCAGTAAAACTAAAAACTGGTTCTTTGAGAAGATAAACAAAATTGATAAACCATTAGCCAGACTCATCAAGAAGGAAAGAAAGGGAGAAGACTCAAATCAGTAGAATTAGAAATGAAAAAGAAGAAGTAACAACTGATGCTGCAGAAATACAAAGGATCATGAGAGATCACTACAGGCAACAATATGCCAGTAAAATGGACAACCTGGAAGAAATGAACAAATTCTTAGAAACACACAATCTTCTGAGACTAAACCAGGAAGAAATAGGAAATATAAACAGATCAATCACAAGAACTGAAATTGAGACTGTGATTAAAAATCTTCCAACAAACAAAAGCCACATGTCTTCACAGGCGAATTCTATCAAACATTTACAGAAGAGCTAACACCTGTCCTTCTCAAACTCTTCCAAAATATAGCACAGAGAGGAACACTCCCAAACTCATTCTACAAGGCCACCATCACTCTGATATGAAAACCAGACAAAGATGTCACAAAGAAAGAAAACTACAGGCCAATATCACTGATGAACATAGATGCAACAATCCTCAACAAAATACTAGCCAACAGAATCTAACAGCACTTTAACAGGATCATACACCATGATCAAGTGGGGTTTATCCCAGGAATGCAAGGATTCTTCAGTATACACAAATCAATCAATGTGATCAATTGTATTAAAAAACTGAAGGAGAAAAACCATATGATCATCTCAATAGATGCAGAAAAAGCTTAAGACAAAATTTAACACCGATTTATGACAAAAACCCTTCAGAAAGTAGGCATAGAGGGAACTTACCTCAACGTAATAAAGGCCATATATGACAAACCCACAGCCAACATTGTTCTCAATGGTGAAAAACTGAAACCATTTCCACTAACATCAGGAAAAAGACAAGGTTGTCCACTCTCACCACGATTATTTAACATACTTTTGGAAATTTTAGCCACAACAATCAGAGAAGAAAAATAAATAAAAGGAATCCATCTTGGAAAAGAAGTAGTGAAATTTTCACTGTTTGCAGATGACATGATACTGTACATAGAGAATCCTAAAGATGCTACAAGAAAACTACCAGAGCTAATCAATGAATTTGGTAATGTAGCAGGATACAAAATTAATGCACAGAAAACTCTTGCATTCCTATACACTAATGATGAAAAATCTGAAAGAGAAATTAAGGAATCACTACCATTTACCAATCCAAAAAAAAGAATAAAATACCTAGGATTAAACCTTCCTAATGACACAAAAGACCTGTCTGCAGAAAACTATAAGACACTGATGAAAGAAATTAAAGATGATACAAACAGATGGAGAGATATACCATGTTCCTGGATTGGAAGAATCAATATTGTGAAAATAACTATACTACCCAAAGCAATCTACAGATTGCTTGCAATCCTTATCAAGTTACCAATGGCAATTTTCACAGAACTAGAACAATAAACTTCACAATTTGTATCAAAACACAAAAGACCCCGAATAGCCAAAGCAATCTTGAGAAAGAAGAACTGAGCTGGAGGAATCAGACTCCCTGACTTTAGACTGTACTACAAAATCAGACTCCCTGACTTTAGACTGACACAAAAACAGAAATATAGATCTATAGAACAGGATAGAAAGCCCAGAGATAAGCCCACGCACATGGAGTCACAATCTCTTTGACAAAGGAGGCAAGAATATACAATGGAGAAAAGACAGCCTCTTCAGTAACTAGTGCTGGGAAAACTGGACAGCTATATGTAAAAGAATGAAATTAGAACACTTCCTAAGACTATACACAAAAATAAACTCAAAATGGATTAAAGACCTAAATGTTAGGCCAGACACTATAAAACTCTTAGAGGAAAACATAGGCAGAACACTCTATGACATAAATCACAGCAAGATCCTTTTTGACCCACCTCTTAGAGAAATGGAAATAAAAAAAAAAATAAATGAATGGGAACTAATGAAACATAAAAGCTTTTGCACAGCAAAGGAAACCATAAACAAGACAAAGAGACAACACTCAGAATGGGAGTAAACATTTGCAAACGAAGCAACTGACAAAGGATTAATCTCCAAAGTATACAAGCATCTCAATATTAAGAAAACAAACAACCCCATCCAAAAATGAGCAGAAGACCTAAATAGACATTTCTCCAAAGAAGATATACAGTTTGCTAGTAAACACATGAAAGGATGCTCAGCATCTCTAATAATTAGAGAAATGCAAATCAAATTCATAGAGGTATCACCTCACACCAGTCAGAATGGTCATCATCAAAAATATCTACAAACAATAAATGCTGGAGAGGGTGTGGAGAAAAGGGAACCCTCTTCCACTGTTGATGGGAATGTAAATTGATATAGCCACTATAGAGAACAGTATGGAGGTTCCTTAAAAAACTAAAAATAGAACTACCATATGATTCAGTTATCCCACTACTGGGCATGTACCCTGAGAAAACCATAATTCAGAAAGAGACATTTACCTCAATATTCATTGCAGCACTATTTACAGTAGCCCAGGCATGGAAGCAATCTTAAGTGTCCATCGACAGATGAATGGATAAGGAAGATGTGGCACATATATACAATGGAATATTTCTCAGCCATAAAAAGAAATGAAATTGAGTTATTTGTAGTTAGGTAGATGGATCTAGAGACTGTCATACCGAGTGAAGTAAGTCAGGAAGAGAAAAACAAATACTGTATGATAATACATATATATAGAATCTAAAAAAAAGAATAGAATAAATGGTTCTAATGAACCTAGAGGCAGGACACGAATAAAGACGCAGACCTAGAGAACGGACTTGAGGACATAGGGAGGGGGAAGTGTATGCTGGGATGAAGTGAGAGAGTAACATTGACATTTATGTGCTACCAAATGTAAAAGAAAGAACTAGTGGGAAGAAGCTGCCTAGCACAGGGAGATCAGCTAGGTGCTTTGTGACCACCTAGAGGGGTGAGAGGGAGGTGCAAGAGGGAGGGGATATGGGTTATATGTATACATATAACTGATTCACTTTGTTATATAGCAGAAGCTAACACAACATTGTAAAGCAATTATACTCCAATAAAGATGTTAAAAATGTTTTATATTTTAAGTCATTTTCATTAGGGAAATTTATTGATCTCACTGTTGGAAAATATCAGACGTGTACTTTGTTTGTCTTCATTAGCATGGTCAGTCTTTAGATTGTTTTCAATTTCAACATATTTAAGCAATGTGCTGCCTTCTCACTTTACCATATCATGATAGTATGATAATTATTGTCTGTTTAGAGTCTTATGAGGTTCAGATAGACAATATTGGGAAAGTTCAGCATTTGGAAGAAGATTCAGTTTAGTATAATTTTAAAAAATTAATCACAATCCTTATTTTGGATTAGAGGATTGAAGTAGAGGAATGAATCTTAAGACAGAAAGTTAATATCTGTATCATTGATTTTTATGAAAAACTACATATATAATTTGAAAACATAAAAATGGAATTTAATTGAATGTGATGAATTATTTACTTTCATAAAAATGCTTTTTTTTTGTTTTTTCATTGCAAGAAGTATAGATCTGTATTCAGACTTCAACTGCCATCTCCTTTTCTTTATTGTTTTGATTTATAAAAGTATTCAGAGGTGCTCTGTTAACATTTTTCTTTTTTTTTCTTCCAGTTTTATTGAGATATAATTGACTACAGCACTAAGTTTAAGGTGTACAGTATATTCATTTAACTGACTAACATCATGAAATGTATGCCACAATAAGTTTAGTGAACATCCATAATCTCATGTAAATACAAAATAAAAGGAAAAAAATTTCCTTGTGATGAGAACTCTTAAAATTTGCTCTCTTAACTACTTTCATATAAATCACACAGCAGTGTTAACCACAGTCATCATGTTGTACACTACATCCCCCATACTTACTTGTCTTTTCACTGGAAGACCCCCTCCATCCAATTCTCCTTACCCCCAGCCTTCACCTCTGTTAAGCCCAAATATGATCTCTTTTTCTGTGAGTTTGTTTCATTTGAAGTATAATTGACCTACAACACTATGTTAGTTCCTGCTGCATGACATAGTAATTTGATGTTTCTGTACATTGCAAAATGATCACCACAATAAGTCTAGTTACCGTCGGTCACCATACAAAGATATTACATTATTATTGATTATATTCCTGTTAACTTTTTTTCTTAAACTTTACTTGCAAACTCTTATGATCTGCTATTCAACATTATTACCGCCTCTTCACCAAGGGCAAAAACGGAAAACAAAACATATATATTTATGTATATATGTGTGTAGATAGATAAATAACACCTAAATATACATAATACTACCTAAATATACATACTTTACATCTATAGAAAAGAGTAACAATGTTAAGAAATGATCATTGGAGTCAGACTGCTAATATTAGGTTTTTGGTTTCCTTACTTACTAGATTCTTGAGGCCTAGGGCAAATTAGATAACTTGCTTCCTTTAATTTCCTCACATATTAAATGGCAAAATTATTAGCACCAACTTCTCATTATTGTTGTCAGAACTGAATGTTAACATATATGAGACAATAAAGAGCTCAGTAAATGATAGCTCTTATAATTCATAAATAGGTGACTAGAAGTAGACCTTTACTCTTGAATTTCAATTCAATTAATCCAAAAAACAGCTATGTAGAAATTCTTGTTTCTTATGTATTTTAATATTGAGGAAAAAATGAGTAGATGTTTCAATATAATATCCTGTTGTCACTATATATTCTTAAATATTAATCCTCCCTGGGAATTCATAATAGTGATTATAAGAAAATAGATAATCATTAATTTTCAGAACTTAGTTGTAATATATACCATTATTTCTGAAAACTAACCTCCTGTTTATTATTGTCACTAAACTCTTACATTTAAAGTGTTCATTCTAATTGGGAGCTCCAGATCTCTGAACTTCATCACTCCTAAATGCAGAAAACTGTCTCTTACACTGAGTGAGATCCTTGAGGCCAAGAAGAGCATCTGCATAGTGACCTTCTTACAGATTACCTGACACACAAAAGGTGGTCAGTTAATATTTGCTAAATGAACTAATGAATAGCTAATTAATTAAGGCACTGTATGCATATTGAATTACCAAGATTTTTATATATGTTACAAATGAAGGGATGCTGGGCAAACTTCCAAATATTAGTTGGCCCTCTGTTATGAACCTTTTTTCTAAGACAAGTGAATTCTGCTTAACCATCTAAATGCATTGATCCAAATGTTTCTTTATGCTTCTTCTCAAGAATCAGATGGCATAATTAGAGTACAGATTTTACCCTATTTGACATTGATTCTCCATAGTAACTATTTCTAGAATCCTGTCACCTTCCATAAGGGCAGTGTCAAACAGGAGAGTTTCTGATTAACAGTAGCTCTTGGCTATAATTATTCTAGTATAATATATTATAATTACTAGTCTTCAGTGTGCTGTATATGTGTATGTGTGTGTAACAGGTATGGTGAGGTACAAAGGGATCAGATCTGTGATTATATAAACTTGTTAACTAATGGATTAAAAGACATTGTATTACTACCTCTAAGGGGGTTTCTTAAGAATAATGATTTCTAATATGCAATATTAATGTCTAATATTGTTTCGAGTATGACATTTTACTAAATTAACATTACCCGATTATGGATTTATTGTAAGTCTATTTTCTAAGCATATCAAGGTGTTTCTGTTGTTGACATTTGTTGGTTTCCTAGGAATCAATAAATTTGCTAAGTCTTTGAAACACAAGGGAGGCAAGTAAAACCAGAAGTTTCTTGTGAATATTAATTTGGGGACATGTATTTGATTTTTATCTTTGCATATAAGTAATACATATCTGGTCATATAGAAGGCAAGATACAGATTTTTGTTTTCCTGAAACTAGCTAACAGTGCAAATAGCTTCCACAAATATGTTTTAGAGAGTTTGTTTTGATTTAATAAGACCCTAGTATTTCTATATAAATATGGCCACAATTATTTAATCCTTTTTCCTGGGATATGTGTCCAAAGGAATTTTAGCAGGAAAGAAAAAAAATATATATATATATAACTGGAACCAGTAACAATGGCCACTCTTCTGGATCACATTCTTACATAGTACAGTTTCTTACCGTTCATCAATCAAAGTTACTTTCCTCTTCTTCCCAGTGTCACAAGGGCACCATCAATCAAAAAAGGATACTTTGTTGAACAGGTGAGTGTCACAAATGACTAGTCACTTGAGAAAACCGTTTACCCCATTAGAGACACAGAAGTTCCCATTGAATTTTTCACTAACACCAGGGTTAAAAGAGCAAGACTTCTGATATATCTAAGAGGAGTGAAAATGTTTTATGTCACAAGATTTTGAGACTCATTGACTGTTAGGGTTATGACTTTAGGGTCATACTTTGAGGTCAACAGCAAAGATGGTAAGCAGAACCAATTTTTGGTAATTTGGATTAATTTCTTTATTTCTCTGGCATCCCTGACTCCTGATAAATTATGAAACTTCTATTGCGATTTAGCTAAGACATATTTTGTACTCTCTTTGAAAGAACTTTTGGGAAACTAACATTATTTCTGAATATAAATATACGGTTTGGTGCTACACAATGAAAAATGAAGGAATAAGGAACTTCCCTAATGCCAAATGCTCTTTGTATAAATGTTAAAGTTCTGATCTACAGTGATTCACTACATGCATGGGCTTCACCTTCTTTGGCTCCACTGGGTCTTTGGATGTTTTCCTGAGGAAAACGTCTAAATCAAACTTTGTCAAAGCTGATTTTGCCCCATATTCCTATGTTGCTGAAGTTCCAGATCATGGTTTTTATCCAGTGAAGCTTCACATGAATAGACAATGCTTTGTTTTATTTTATTTGGGGATTAACAGATCTTCTCATTTTGTGATATTCTGTTTCTGTAGGACTTGCTTTCTTCTTTCATTGTATCACTTGTCCTCCAAGAGACCTGTTCTTTTCCAAGATATTTTCCTCTCTTCATAAAATATCACCTTCCCAGATTACCTTCTCTGGTCCCACTCACTTTGAAGTCCTTTTCTTTGGGTTGTTCTGTAGACATTGATCTGGTCTGTCATATCTCAGACTAGTTGTTGGAAGTTGACACACAGCTTGAGACTCTCTCTTTCTGAGGGTGATTATGTGTGTGTTTTGCTTCTGCTAGAATTCCCCTGTCCTATCCTCTTCTCTGCAAGGTCTCTCAGATTGCTTGTTTGTTATAAACTCTGAACCCAGCTCTGCTGATTTCAGGTGTTTCCTTTATGTATGTATACACTGACATTCTCCACTTATATGTGTAAATTGAACTTTAGTGTTTTCTGTCTCCTAATTATGCTATACACATAAGTGTTTCCATTCCATGTTATATGTTTTTTGGAATGGAGGCAGTCAGTATTATCTCATGGGAAAGTGGAAATTGAAAGGGATCTATTTTTTCTTTTTTTTCCAGTGGGAGAAAATACTTGCAATCGATGCAACTGACACGGGATTAATTCCCAAAATATACAAACAGCTCATACAACTCAATGTGAAACACACACACAAATAACACAGTCAAAAAGTGGGCAGAAGACCTAGATAGATATAAAGATGGCCAACAGGCACATGAAAAGATGTTCAACGTAGCTAATTATATGAAAGAATGAAAGAGATGTATTAAATTATTACCTTTAGGCCCAAGAATGGTAGTCCAGTTAATCAACTTCATAAATTATTCACCTTTTATTCTATAACCCTCATCTCCTTTACTGCCGAAATATACAAGTCTGAGGCTAAAGAATGGATACCTGTGTGGATTCAGACCTCTTGAAACTTGGCTTCTATGTGAAATAAGCTTATTTGTTGTGTTTATTGCATTAACTCTGGCTCCAACTCTCTATCAGTGGTCCTCAAATTTGATGATGTATCAGAATCAACTCAGAAGATATTTTTAAATGATTTCCAGGAACCTATGATTTCCAGAGACCTAATTCCATAGGTCTTGAGGGGAGAACATAATTTACTTATTTAATAATTACTATGAGCTCCTTTTGATGTAAATATTTCATAGACCATATGTTGAGCACTGGAGCAAGGAAGGTCATTTTTGATACGTTTATCAGAAATGGTGTGAATCATATGGGTGGCTGGGGGAGCGTAACATTCTGGGCATTGGGAAGGGGATTTGAAGTTAGAGTGTCTTAGTACCTTGGAGGCTTAGTGATAAGGCCAGTGGAGGTGGGCTTGAGTGTGTGAGGAAGACAAAACTAGAAGATGAGATCAGAAACTTCTCTGGCATTTACAGATCACCATATGGAAGAAATGGGCCAAAGAGACTGAGAATGTCTGAATAGAACCAAGAGAGAATCACATACAGCTGAAGACAGAATGTCATATGTATCAATTACATCAAATTCTGCCTAAATGTCAACTAAAATGAGAACTGAGAATTAACCAATTGATTTTGCAGCATGGAGATCATCATTAATATTGACAAGAGCAGTAGTAGAGACAAAAGCCCTTAAATGCAATTGTTTCAAGAGTGGATGTAAAGAAGAAGAAAATGTAAATAGAGAATAAATTAGAAATTTGATTGTTTTAATTAGTTAACACATGTTTTAAGTCCTATAGAAGCACATCAATTAGGAAATAAATTTAAAAAGACTACATTGAGAAAAGGACATTCTTTTTCTTTTCCTTGAGATTGCTGTTAAAGAAAAAAAAGTTTTTATCTAGGGGAAAGTAGATGAAATTGTGAATAGGAATGAGATATTATAACAAAATCATCATCTCCTGTCTCTGCATATATTGGCTTCTTCAATAGTGAGTCAAATGTGAGGCAAGCAATTTGTGTTTTAAATAGTTATAGGGAATGCCTCTTGCAAGAGAAGTTTTTGATAGACAGCTCAGAAATATTACATGAACCATAGATTTTTACTGATACATACTCCCTCTCTTTTTATGTATTCTATTATTTAAAGACAGAGAAGATAAATCCTCTTACAACAGCAGCATTGCCAAAGTAACAATGATAAAATCCTTCTATTATGTGACCCTTCTCAAAAAGCAATTTGTATTTTTCACACCCTGCCAAGCAGGTTCTTGGGAATTTTTAAGTAGTGTCTTTAAGCACACAATTTTTATTTTTTAGGGTAAAAATAGGAGGCTTTACTATAATTTATTGAATGTGAATTGTTCAGCATTTCAAGAGAAAATAATCCTTAATACCAGGTTAAACTGACTTCAAAGGTTCCAGGACACCAAGTTGTTTTAATAGTAGCAGGCATGGTCAGCCTCATGGAACATAATTCTCTTTCTGGTACTCTTAACCTATCTGTGGCCAGGTATAATGGGAAGACTACTGAAGTGTGTTTCAGGAGGTATTGGCAATAAAATCCTGCTGTGCAGGCATGGTTTGCTTTGATCAGGTAATGGGAACTGTTCCTTAATAAGACCTTGAACAGTTTGAAACGACTATTCTTTCCTCCATTAAATTGTCCTGGGACACTTGTGGCAAATATATTGACCATAAGTATAAGGGTTTATCACTGGATCTCAATTCTATTCCATTGATCTATGTCTATCCTTATGGCAATACAAACCTATGTTCATTACTGTAAGTCTGTAGTGAGTTTTTGAGATTAGAAAACAGGAGCCCTGCAACTTTGTTCTTCTTTTTCAAGATTGTTTAAGCTGTTCTGTGTTCCTTGCATTTTTATATGAAGTTAGGGATGGCTTGCCATATCCTGCAATAAATAAGCAAATAAAAAAAAACAGAGAAAACACTGGTATTTTGATAGGAATTGTGTTGGATTTGAAGATAAATTGGCAATTATTGCCTTTTAAAAATTCTATTTTCTAATCCATGAACACAAGGTGTCTTTTCATTTATATAAATCTTATTTAGTTTATTCCAACAATGCTTGTAATTTTCAGTATGAAAGTCTTGCTCTTTTTTTGTTAAATGTATTCCTAGGTATTTTATTGCTTTAGCTGCTATACAAATTAGATAATTTTCTTAATTCAATTTTGAATAGTTTATTTCTAGTGCATAGAAATATGATTATTTTGTATATTTATCTTGTATCCTACCATGTTGTTACACTCATGTAACAACAATAGTTTGTTTTAGTCCTTATGATTTTGTACATATATGGTCATTTCATCTTCAAATAGAGAGTGTTATAATTCTTACTTTTCCATATAAATGACACATTTATTTTTATTGCCTAATTGTTTTGGCTAGAACCTCCAATAGAATGTTGAATAGTAAGGGCAAGAATGGACATTCTTGTTTTGTTCCTGACTGTAGGGGAAACCCATTCAGTCTTTTTCCATTAAGTATAATGTTAACTGTAGGTTTTTCACAGGTGCATGTTATCCAGTTGAGAAAATTCCCTTATAGTCTTAGCTTGGTGAGTTTTCTTTTTGTTTGTTTTTTGTTTTTGTTTTTTACAATCAAAACAAGTATTTGTCCTGGTTTTTATTGAATAGCCTTTTTTCCAAGTACAGATTGTCCCAATTAACTTTATTTTCTCTTTAAAGGTTTGTATCCTATTTAGTGTCTACAGAACTTCACCCCATTTGCCTTTAGGTTCCCTCTGCCCTTTGATATTCTTTCACATTCTTATTTCCCAAACTTGACAAGTTCTTACTCTTCCTTGTTAACAAATCTGTCCCCTGTGGCGATTACATTTTAGTTCCTGAGAATGTTACTTAAGCTTCTTAACCCAAACCACTGCTTACCACTGAAATAGCTTTCCTTTCTCTGTAATGATAAAAGTAAGACATTTTCTTTATAAACATTACAATATGCTGAACACTTACTAGTTACTATGTGCCAAGTGTTGAACTAAGTACCTTATAGTTTTTAGTCTGATTTTAATCCTCACAATATAAGGTCAGTGCCATGATGAGCTCCACTGCACAGAGAGAGAGGTTAAGCAAAATGTCAAGGTCGCAACACTAGGAAGGAGCAGAGTCAGGATTTGAATCCAGATCTCTGTTTCCAAACCCTGGCTCAAACAAAAAATAATTTAAAAAATAAAACAAAACAAACAACAAATACAAAGTCTAGCTCAAGCTGCTGTGTCAAACTATAGTATCCTTCCCAATCTTTCCCCAGTTAGAATCACTGATAACATTGGTTTTATCCTTCTGAAGTTTTTCCCCAGCTTTATTGTTATATAATTGATATATACGTTGTATTAGGTTAAGATGTACAACATAGGGATTTTATAAATGTGTAGATTGCAAGACGATTACCACAGTAAGATTACTTAACACTTCCATCACCACACAGTTACAAATTTTTTTCTTTTTTATGCTGGGAACTTCTTAAATCTACTCTCTTAGCAACTTTCAAATATACTATATAGTATTGTTAACTACAGTCAGCATGCTGTACTTTACATCCCCAGAATTTATTTTTATCATGAAACATGTTTTGTCAAATTATTTTCATTGTGTGGATTCAAGTTACTGTCAGTGGCCTGTCATTTCAGCGTGAAGTACTTCTTTTAGGGTAGTTCCACTAGTAACGAATTCTCTCAGTTTTTATCTATGAGTATCTTAATTTATCCACTTCTGGAGGAGAGTTTAGCTGGATATAGAATTCTTGGTTGATAGTCTTTCCCTTTCAATACTATAAAGATGGTTCTCACTGTCTTCTCACCTCCAAATTTCATAATATTCCTATTGAGGAGGAGTTCTACATGATACATTTTTATTCTCTTGCTGCTTTCACATCTTTCTCTTTGTCTTTGACATTTGTCATTTGACTATGATGTGTCTAGATGTGGATAACTAAATTTACCCTTTTTCAAGTTTTTTGAGCTTCTTTAATGTGTCAATTGACATTTTTCATCAAATTTGGGAAGTTTTTGACCATTATGTCTTCAAATATTTTCTTTCTGCCTCTTTTTATTTTTCTCTGGGGCTCTTACTGTGCATATGTTGGTATACTTCATGCTGTCCCACAGGCCTATGAGCCTCTGTTCATTTTTTTCTTTATTAATTTTCTTCTGCCTCCATTGTATAATTTTGAGCTATCTGTATGTTTGCTGATTTTTTTCTTCTGTCAGATGAAATCTACCGTTGAACCACTCTAGTGAATATATCATTTGGTTATTGCATTTTTGACCACAGAATTTTGTATCATTAACTCTTATAATTTCTTTCTTTTTAATGGTATTGCCTGTATTGTGAGACATTGTTGGCATACCTTCTTTAGACATGGTTTTCTTTAGTTCTTTGGACATGTTTATAAAATTAAATGAAGTTTGTATCTACTAAGTTAAAAATATGAGCCTCCTCAAGGAACATTTTATCTTTCCACCCTATGTGTATGTGGCATACTTTCCAATTTCTTTTAATGTCTCATAATTTTTTTGTTGAACACTGGACATTTTAGCTAACATATTATAACAACTCTGGTACCAGATTCCTCAAGTCTCCACCCAGCCTCTAAAGTTTGTTGTTACTGTGTTTTTTATCTTTTTCTCTCCATTGTTTCAAATGCTTATTTGTTTATCAACTCTCCTGAGCTAATTCTATAGGATCTGTATTTCCTGCAGTGTGTGCACACTGAGTTTTTTTTATTAGCTAGTTGTTGTTGTTGTTGTTGCTGCTGCTGTTAAGTTCTTGTGTTTATTTTTAAGCCTGGCTTTCTGTGGGGCACCCCTCTGTCAGTATAATTTAGTGTTCAGCCAATGATTAGTCAGAAGATTTCTTTAATTATCTTGCCTATGGTTTATCTATCCTTTGCAAAGGGATTTGTATGAGAAGAATACCTTCAAACTTCAAAACAGTTTACAAGACAGCCTTAACTTTCACTGCCTGCTGGCACAGTGTCTCAAGATCAGACTTCTCCTTTCTCGTGTTTTTCCCGGGCATATACACAGCCTTTCACATATACTGAAACTTTTAGATTCCCACATATATGTTGGACCTTTCCAAGTTCCCTTATCTAGTTCTTCCATATTTCCTTTTAAATTCCTGGCCAAACTACCCCAACTGAATTCACAACCGTAGGCAGCTGAGATGTTGCCAGCAATTTTATTTTGTTTCAGTAATGCTCTGGAAATTGGCTCACCCTACCTTGCTGATCTGAGGTCTGTGTCAAATGAAATGGATGTCACACTCAAAGAATATAGATTTTCTAAGAATCTGAAAGTTTGGACAAAATATTGACTGTGCTCTGGGAACGGTACTTTTAATGGAAACCCAGAAGAGGGCAGTCATCTTCTTAGGCTAAAAGACTGATGGCTTTTCTCTGTTACAACACCACCGAGTGAGAGAGGGGGTGGGTGGGAATAACCTGAAGTTATAATGTCATAGACCTCACTGTCTCACCAAGATTAAGCATTTTCTCTTGGATAAATTTAGTTTATTTTTAGTTCATTCTGTGACACTAGTTAGTTTCCAGAGTTCTGAAAAGGTTTATTTTAGATATTTTGTTTACATTTGTGTTAGTTTTGAGGGAGAACAATTTTATAAGTATACTTCCTTTGTAATTCTGGAAGTCAATTGCGGCTCTGCTCCTTTAATGCCACAGACTACTTCAGCCAACTTCCAGCCTCTTATTAACTATCTCTGTACCCTAACAGAGTCTAGGTGACACAGGCCAGGCTTTCATTTTGGTACTCTTGAAGCCCTTTTGCCTCATTTGAAATCAAGGTGATTATCATGCAGTCCCCTGAAGGGTAGATCAACACATTTCCTTAAAGGGATTTATTTTCTCAATCACTTCAATCTCATTTCTTTCATACCAGTATCGATCAGGATGAACGTGTTTATCCTGTGGCAACATCTTGAAATTTAATGTAATATTTATTTTTATTTTTTTTTTAATTTACACTGTTAGTTCATTTTAGGTTGGTGCAGTGTTCGTTTCTATATAGAGACTCAGGGACCAGTGTAACAGAGACTTCCCCATAATGTAGCTGTGCTATCTGGTACTTGCAGCATCTTCATGTGCTAGGAGAAGTACATGGAGGTCTCATCACTGCTTTCCCATGCTTCAGCCCAGAAGTGCTTCCTGCCAATTTCTCTCACAGCAAATTGGATAGAATTAGTCACACGGGTTTACTTAGCTCCAAGGGGATTGAGGTTTTTCTTGCCCTCCTTATGACTAGGGAAAAAAAAAAAAAGAACCCACAATCTACTACACTACTCTAAGCTGAATGCTGGTTAAGTGTTGCAAAAATCAGGTTCAAGCCATTTCCTCTTAGAGTCCTCTGTGGGTAGTCTAGCACTTTACTTTTGAATTGGGGCATACTTGGTATGTATTATTTTATTGTCTACTGGAACCTCAGCTGGAACTAAAGAAGGAAAATCTCATTTTACTTTCTTGCTACACAAAGTAGAATTTTTTATAGTTAGGATATTTTCTTAGATGCCTTTTCACAAATTGTCTCCACAACTGCCAGCAAGAATTGGCACTCTACCCAGTCCTGGTCCAGGAATGAGAGCAGCACTATTTCTTTTCATCTTTTCTTCCAACTGGCTCAGAGAACAAGAAGTTGCACTGATTCATTCTGACAGTCTGTCTGGCAATATCCACCTAAACAAGAAATGGTTTTCAAACATTATTAACAAAAACTTTTGCATTGCTTTTCTAAAATTAATGTTTAGCTTTAGATCAGCTATTCTGTCCAACATAGAAAATTTACTTCATAAAGACTGTCCTAGCTGCAGAAGATTGCTTAGTCACACTATACATGGGGCCTCTATCATCCATCGCTCAAAAACGTAATAAACAGAGAGGTCTTGTGTTTCTACTACAATCAGCCCTCTGTATCCACGGGTTCTTTATCCATTCATTCAACCAACCACAATCCTAAGTTGGTTGATTCATTGATGTGGAACCCACTGATACAGGTGGCTGACTGTACTACACCACTGAATATAAGGGACTGAATATCAACAGATTTTGGTATCCACGCAGGTCCTGGAGCCAATCCCACTGGGATAATGAAGGATGACTGTATATGCTAAGGAGTGAGTTAAGATCTTAGACTTTAACAAGTGTGTGAAACATACATACTTATTATTCTCATGCAATCTATAGTCTATTAAAAATAAATATTAGAAAATATTAGAAAACCACATTCATTCAGTAACGCAATACATATTTATTTAATATATTGAACATTTATTAGATGCTAGGTACTGAAATTCCAAAAGCAAATAGGGCATTATCTCTGTCCTTCAGGTTTAAAGGTTATGAAAATTTAATTGATTTATTCACTTCCCTTCATCATAACAAACAAAAGTATATCAGGACTTAATTATGCTGCCTAAAATTTCTAATGTAAGTCTGTTTTGCTTCTGCTGAGGTCTGGTAATTGTGCTTCAATGTTAATTTCCCTAGTATAGTCTAGAGGGGACAGAACTTCTGAAATGGAAGAGTAAAGAACTTGATAGATCTTCTTCCCAACCATACAACCATTTAACTAGGGGAAATTATAAAAATATCATGTAACATTTCTAAAAATTTTCCTTAGTGCATATAGAAAATGGAGAAGCATTGGTTCAATAAAGTTTACTGAATCTTGTTAAGAACAGAGAGAGTCTGGCATTTGAGCTCTCACCCACTCTCTTCCTCCCCTCCCAGTTTGGTATTATGGATACTCTAGTTTGGATGAGTTATGGCCAAGAGTATCAAGTTGGACATAACAAGTTGGGTAAACACAGAGTTTATCACTGTGTTACACAGTGAGTTCTACACCCAGATATATCATAGCCAAAATGTTGAAAGCAAACATAAAGAGAAAATCTTGAAAGTAGCGAGAAAAAAACACTTCACTTCCAAGGAGCCCTAATAAGATCAGCAGCTGAATTACCATGAGGAAAACAAAACCAAAAACAATAACAACAGCAACAAAAGTAGCTATAAGGCAGTGGGATGATGTATTCAAAGTATTAAAAGTTAAATAAAAAGACTGTCAGTCAAAACTTTTTCCCTGAATAGCCTAACAAAATAGATATTTTCCAAATTATTTTAATATACACAATAATAAAATCACATATTCTAAGATGCTATCCTAATGCCAAATGAAATCTACATTTCCCAACTAAATGCTCTCCACACTCTAGCAGAGCAAAAGAAGACAATGTGATAAAATAGTAAGAACACAGTATTTGCACGTAAAGAACACTATATTTAAATCTAATTTCTGCATTTCATAGCTCTCTTGTAATGTGTAAGAATTATAGTCTCAATATGTCTAAAATAGGAATGATGATACATACATAACAGGGTCATGATAAGAATTAATTATTGTGACACATATGTGGTGCTTAGTACAGGGCAGGTACTCAATAAATGTTTGCTCCAGTAAAGAAAATTACTATTCTTAATATATGATGGACATTTCACTAGCAGTGTTGCACTAGTTCACCTTATTTATATTGCCTAGAAGCACTGGATAGATAGTGATATCACTCTATTTTAAAGTGGATAAATGGTAGTACAAGTATGTAACAGAACTCATCCAATATCTTACATTTATAGCACATTTTATTTTAAGACTTATACTTCTAAATTCTGAGTTCTATGACTTTTGGTTACTGTTTTCACTGCAGTTTTCCTAATGCCTAAAACCACAACTAGAAGGTGGCTGATAGCAATAAGTATTTCTCGGGCGAATGAAAGCCAATCTTAATCTCATTTCAGACATAACATTGAGTCATGCTGAAATAAGGGGACTGCTAAAAACCTTAATATTCAATAAAACATAACACTTTGCATTATTATTATTTTTTAACATCTTTATTGGAGTATAATTGCTTTACAATAGTGTGTTACTATCTCTTTTATAAAAAAGTGAATCAGTTATACATATACATATGTCCCCATATCTCTTCCTTCTTGCATCTCCCTCCCTCCTACCCTCTCTATCCCACCCCTCTACGTGGTCACAAAGAACCGAGCTGATCTCCCTGTGCTATGCGGCTGCTTAGCTATCTGTTTTACGTTTGGTAAAACAGATAGCTAGGCAGCCGCATAGCACAGGGAGATAGCTATCTATCCCCACTAGCTATCTGTTTTACTTTTGGTAGTGTATATATGTCCATGCCACTCTCTTACTTTGCCCCAGCTTACCCTTCCCCCTTCCTGTATCCTCAAGTCCATTCTCTAGTAGGTCTGCATTTTTATTCCCGTCTTACCCCTAGGTTCTTCATGACCTTTTTTTTTTAGATTCCATATACATGTGTGAGCATACGGTATTTGTTTTTCTCTTTCTGACTTACTTCACTCTGAATGACAGTCTCTAGGTCCATCCACCTCACTAAAAATAACTCAGTTTCATTCCTTTTTATGGCTGAGTAATATTCCATTGTATATATGTGCCATATCTTCTTTATCCATTCATCTGTTAATGGACACTTAGGTTACTTCCATGCCCTGGCTATTGTAAATAGAGTTGCACTGAACATGTTGGTACATGACTCTTTTTATATTATGGTTTTCTCAGCATATATGCCCAGTAGTGGGATTGCTTGGTCATATGGTAGTTCTATTTTTAGTTTCTTAAGGAACCTCCATACTGTTCTCCATAGTGGCTGTATCAATTTACATTCCCACCAACAGTGCAAGAGGGTCCCCTTTTCTCCAACCCTCTCCAGCATTTATTGTTTCTAGATTTTTTCATCATGGCCATTCTGACAGGTGTGAGATGATACCTCATTGTAGTTTTGATTTGCATTTCTCTAATGATTAATGATGTTGAGCATTCTTTCATGTGTTTACTAGCAAACTGTATATCTTCTTTGGAGAAATGTCTATTTAGGTCTTCTGCCCATTTTTGGACTGGGTTGTTTGTTTTTTTGATATTGAGCTGCACGAGCGGCTTGTAAGTTTTGGAGATTAATCCTTTGTCAGTAGCTTCATTTGCAAAGGTTTACTCCCATTCTGAGGGTTGTCTTTTGGTCTTGTTTATGGTTTCCTTTGCTGTGCAAAGGCTTTTAAATTTCATTAGGTCCCACTTGTTTATTTTTATTTCCATTTCTCTAGGAGGTGGGTCAAAAAGGATCTTTCTGTGATTTATGTCATAGAGTGTTCTGCCTATGTTTTCCTCAGAGTTTGATAGTGTTTGGCCTTACATTTAGGTCTTTAATCCATTTTGATTTTATTTTTGTGTACGGTGTTAGAGAGTGTTCTAATTTCATTCTTTTACATGTAGCTCTCCAGTTTTCCCAGCACCACTTATAGAAGAGGCTGTCTTTTCTCCATTGTATATTCTTGCCTCCTTTATCAAAGATAAGGTGACCATATGTGCATGGGTTTATCTCTGGGCTTTCTATCCTGTTCCATTGACCTATATTTCTGTTTTTGTGCCAGTACCATACTGTCTTGATTATTGTAGCTTTGTAGTATAGTCTGAAGTCAGGGAGCCTGATTCCTCCATCTCCGTTTTTCATTCTCAAGATTGTTTTGGGTATTCGGGGTCTTTTGTCTTTCCATACAAATTGTGAAATTTTTTGTTCTATTTCTGTGAAAAATGCCAGTGGTAGTTTCATAGAGATTGCATTGAATCTGTAGATTGCTTTGGGTAGTATAGTCATTTTGACAATGTTGATTCTTCCAATCCAAGAACATGGTATATCTCTCCATCTATTTATATCATCTTTAATTTCTTTCTTCAGTGTCATAATTTTCTTCATACAGGTCTTTTGTCTCCTTAGGTAGATTTATTCCTAGATATTTTATTCTTTTTGTGCAAAGGTAAATGGGAGTGTTTTCTTAATTTCACTTTAAGATTTTTCATCATTATTGTATAGGAATGCAAGAGATTTCTGTGTATTAATTTTGTATCCTGTTAATTTATCGAATTCATTGTTTAGCTCTACTAGTTTTCTGGTAGCATCTTTAGGATTCTCTATGTGTAGTATCATGTCACCTTCAAACAGTGACAGCTTTACTTCTTCGTTTCCAATTTGGATTCCTTTTATTTCTTTTTCTTCTCTGATTTGTGTGGCTAAAACTTCCAAAACTATGTTGAATAATAGTGGCAAGAGTGGGCAACCTTGTCTTGTTCCTGATCTTAGTGGAAATGGTTTCAATTTTTCACCATTGTGGACGATGTTGGCTGTGGGTTTGTCATATATGACCTTTATTATGTTGAGGAATGTTTCCTCTATGCCTGCTTCCTGCAGGGTTTTTATCATAAATGGGTGTTGAATTTTGTCAAAAGCTTTCTCTGCATCTATTGAGATGATCATGTTTTTCACCTCAGTTTGTTAATAATGGTGTATCACGTTGATTGATTTGCGTATATTGAAGAATCCTTGCATTACTGGGATAAACTCCACTTGATCAGAGTGTATGATCCTTTTAATGTGCTGTTGGATTCTATTTGCTAGTATTTTCTTGAGGATTTTTGCATCTGTGTTCATCAGTGATATTGGCCTGTAGTTTTCTTTCTTTTTAAAATCTTTGTCTGGTTTTCGTATCACGGTGATGGTGGCCTCGTAGAATGAGTTTGGGAGTGTTCCTCTCTCTGCTATATTTTGGAAGAGTTTGAGAAGGATAGGTGTTAGCTCTTCTCTAAATGTTTGATAGAATTGACCTGTGAATCCATCTGGTCCTGGGCTTTTGTT
The DNA here is from genome assembly GCF_964374135.1 of Grampus griseus. Taxonomy (NCBI): domain Eukaryota; kingdom Metazoa; phylum Chordata; class Mammalia; order Artiodactyla; family Delphinidae; genus Grampus; species Grampus griseus. The sequence continues at coordinate 77,942,587 of NC_139000.1, read as the reverse complement.
TGTTGGAAGATTTTTAATCACAGTTTCAATTTCAGTGCTTCTTATTGGTCTGTTCATATTTTGTATTTCTTCCTGATTCAGTCTTGGCAGGTTGTGTATTTCTAAGAATTTGTCCATTTCTTCCAGATTGTCCATTTTATTGGCATAGAGTTGCTTGTAGTAATCTCTCATTATCCTTTGTATTTCTGCAGTGTCAGTTGTTACTTCTCCTTTTTCATTTCCAGTTCTGTTGATTTGAGTCTTCTCCCTTTTTTTCTTGATGAGTCTGGCTAATGGTTTATCAATTTTGTTTATCTCCTCAAAGAACCAGCTTTTAGTTTTATTGATCTTTGCTATCGTTTCCTCCATTTCTTTTTCATTTATTTCTGATCTGATCTTTATGATTTCTTTCCTTCTGCTAACTTTGGGGTTTCTTTGTTTTTCTTTCTCTAATTGCTTTAGGTGTAAGGTTAGGTTGTTTATTTTAAATGTTTCTTGTTCCTTGCAGTAGGATTGTATTGCTATAAACTTCCCTCTTAGAACTGCTTTTGCTGCATCCCATAGGTTTTGGGTCATCATGTTTTCATTGTCATTTGTTTCTAGGTATTTTTTCATTTCCTCTTTGATTTCTTCAGTGATCTCTTGGTTATTAAGTAGTGTGTTGTTTAGCCTCCATGTGTTTGTATTTCTTACAGATTTTTTCCTGTAATTGATATCTAGTCTCATAGCATTGTGGTAGGAAAAGATACTTGATATGATTTCAATTTTCTTAAATTTTCCAGGGCTTGATTTGTGACCCAAGATATTATCTATCACATGTTCCATGAGCACTTGAGAAAAATGTGTATTCTGTTGTTTTTGGATGGAATGTCCTATAAATATCAATTAAATCCATCTTGTTTTATGTATCATTTTAAGCTTGTGTTTCCTTACTTATTTTCATTTTGGATGATCTGTCCATGGGTGAAAGTGGGGTGTTGAAGTCCCCTACTATGATTGTGTTACTCTCGATTTCCCTTTTTATGGCTGTTAGCATTTGCCTTATATATTGAGGTGCTCCTAAGTTGCATGCATATATATTTACAATTGTTATATCTTCTTCTTGGATTGATCCCTTGATCATTATGTAGTGTCCTTCTTTGTCTGTTGTAATAGTCTTTGTTTTAAAGTCTATTTTGTCTGATATGAGAATTGCTACTTCAGCTTTCTTTTGATTTCCTTTTGCATGGAATATCTTTTTCCATCCCCTCACTTTCAGTGTGTATGTGTCCCTAAATTTGAAGTGGGTCTCTTGTAGATAGCATATATATGGGTCTTGTTTTTGTATCCATTCAGCCAATCTATATCTTTAGGTTGGAGCATTTAATCCATTTACATTTAAGGTAATTATCCATATGTATGTTCCTATTACCATTTTCTTAATTGTTTTGTGTTTGTTATTGTGGGTCTTTTACTTCTCTTGTGTTTTCTGCCTAGAGAAATTCCTTTAGCATTTGTTGCAGAGCTGGTTTGGAGGTGCTGAATTCTCTTAGCTTTTGCTTGTTTGTAAAGGTTTCAATTTCTCTGTCAAATCTGAATGAGATCCTTGCTGGGTAAAGTAATCTTGTTTGTAGGTTTTTCTCCTTCATCACTTTAAAAATGTCCTGCTACTCCCTTCTGGCTTGCACAGTTTCTGCTGAAAGATAAGCTGTTAACCTTATGGGGATTCCCTTATGTGTTATTTGTTGTTTTTCCCTTGTTGCTTTTAATATTTGTTCTTTGTATTTAATTTTTGATAGTTTGATTAATATGTATCTTAATATGTTTCTCCTTGGATTTATCCTGTATGGGACTCTCTGTGCTTCCTGGGCTTGACTGACTATTTGCTTTCTGTTATTAAGGAAGTTTTCAACTATAATCTCTTCAAATATTTTCTCAGTCCCTTTCTTTTTCTCTTCTTCTTCTGGGACCCCTATCATTTGAATGTTGGTGCATTTAATGTTCTCCCAGAAGTCTCTTAGACTGTCCTCAATTCTTTTCATTCTTTTTTCTTTATTCTGCTCTGAAGTAGTTATTTCCACTATTTTATCTTCCAGGTCACTTATCCATTCTTCTGTGTCAGTTATTCTGCTATTGATCTCTTCTAGAGAATTTTAAATTTCATTTATTGTGTTGTTCATCACTGTTTGTTTGCTCTTTAGTTCTTCTAGGTCCTTGTTAATTGTTTCTTGTATTTTCTCCATTCTATTTTCAGGATTTTGGATCATCTTTACTATTATTATTCTCAATTCTTTTTTAGGTAGACTGTGTATTTCCTCTTTATTTGTTAGGTCTGGTAGGTTTTTGCCTTGCTCCTTCATCTGCTGTGTCTTTCTCTGTCTTCTCATTTTGCTTAACTTACTGTGTTTGGGGTCTCCTTTTTGTAGGCTGCAGGTTCATAGTTCCCGTGTTTTTGGTATCTGTCCCTAGTGGCTAAGGTTGGTTCCGTGGTTTGTGTAAGCTTCCTGGTGGAGGGGACTAGGGCCTGTGTTCTGGTGGATGAGGCTGGATCTTATCTTTCTGTTGGGCAGGTCCACATCTGGTGGTATGCTTTGGGGTGTCTGTGGCCTTATTATGATTTTAGGCAGCCTCTGTGCTAATGCATGGGGTTGTGTTTCTGTCTTGCTAGTTGTTTGCCATAGGGTGTCCAGCACTGTAGCTTGCTGGTCGTTGAGTGCAGCTGTGTCTTGGTTTTGAGATGGAGATGTCTGGGAGATTTTTGCCATTTGATATTATGTGGAGCTGGGAGGTCTCTTGTGGACCACTGTCCTGAACTTGGCTCTCCCACCTTAGTGGCACAGCCCTGACGCCTGGCTGGAGCACCAAGAACCTGTCTTCCACACAGAAAAAGAGAAAAAGGGAAATATCTATCTATCTATCTATATATATATCATTGATATATATATATATATATATATATATATATATATATTATATATATATCATTACTCCCAAAGTCCACCTCCTCAGTTTGGGATGATTTGCTGTCTCTTCAGGTATTCCACAGATGCAGGCTACATCAAGTTGATTGTGGAGATTTAATCTCCCTGCTCCTGAGGCTGCTGGTAGAAATTTCCCTTTTTTGTCTTTGTTTGCTCAGCTCCTGGGGTTCAGCTTTGGATTTGGACCCGCCTCTGCGTGTAGGTCGCCTGAGGGCGTGTGTTCTTTGCTCAGACAGGATGGGGTTAAAGGAGCAGCCTATTCGGGGGCTCTGGCTCATTCAATCCGCGGTAGGGAGGGGTACGGATGCAGGGTGAGCCGGCGGTGGCAGAGGCCGTCGTGACATTGCACCAGCTTGAGGTGTGCCGTTCGTTCTCCCGGGTAAGTTGTCCCTGGATCCCGGGACCCTGGCAGTGGCTGGCTGCACAGGCTCCGCGGAAGGGGGTTGTGGATAGTGACCTGTGCTCGCACACAGGCTTCTTGATGGCTGTTGCAGCAGCCTTAGCGTCCCATGCCTGTCTCGCGGGTCCACGTTGATAGCCGCGGCTCGCACCGGTCTCTGGATCTCCTTTAAGTGGTGCTGTTAATCCCCTCTCCTTGCGCACCAGGAAACAAAGAGGCAAGAAAAAGTCTCTTGTCTCTTCGGCAGCTACAGACTTTTTCCCGGACTCCCTTTCGTATAGCTGTGGTGCACTAGGCCCCTTCAGGCTGTGTTCACGCCGCCAACCCCAGTCTTCTCCCTGGGATCCGACCGAAGCCCGAGCCTCAGTTCCCAGCCCCCGCCCGCCCCGGCGGGTGAGCAGACAAGCCTCTCGGGCTGGTGAGTGCCGGTCGGCACCAATCCTCTGTGCGGGAATCTCTCCGCTTTGCCCTCCGCGCCCCTGTTGCTGTGCTCTCCTCTGTGGCCCCGAAGCTTCCCCCTCCGCCACCCGCAGTCTCTGCCCACGAAGGGGCTTCTTAGTGTGTGGAAACTTTTCCTCCTTCACAACTCCCTCCCACTGGTGCAGGTCCCGTCCCTATTCTTTTTTCTCTGTTTTTTCTTTTTTTCTTTTGCCCTACCCCGGTACGTGGGGAGTTTCTTGCCTTTGGGAGGTCTGAGGTCTTCTGCCAGCGTTCAGTAGGTGTTCTGTAGGAGTTGTTCCACATGTAGATGTATTTCTGATGTATTTGTGGGGAGGAAGGTGATCTCCGCGTCTTACTCTTCCGCCATCTTGAAGCTCTTGTTGACTCTGTATTATTTAAATTAACAGAAAATCTTAGGAGGCTCATGTATTCTTTTAAAATTTTGTCATAATATTCCAAAGTCAATATTCCAAAAAGTTAGTCTTCCTACAGTCAAGGTGAAAACAAAATCTAGCTATTCTGGATTTTTACCTGGTTTCTCCCCAACAGTAGTTTACTAGATCTCTGACCATCATAAATTTAGCTGTATAAACTCCCAAAATAATCTCACAGAACTCAACATATGGACAATATGTGATACCCACCATATGAAAATGTGAGATGTAGGGTATATTATATGTAAACAATCATTATTTAGTTAAAATTGGACATTTCCCAGTGACTCACATCAGTGTCATTCATTAGTCCCTGTTCCCACTCCCACAGATGATCAGGAAGTTCAGGAGCTCACATATTAGTCAATAAAATTATTCAGATCATAAATCTAATTTTATCTGATTCACAAAGTTTCAACACTCAGGGGATTTTGACAAAGGCTTGATTGCCAGTTCTTGACTACAGTAAAAGGAGATGATGCTTTAAAGTATTTCTTTATTCTGTTATCTTAGGTAGGTCTTAAAGTCTGGAGATAAAAGCAAATTTGTTGTAAAATTTGACACATAAAAATGGAATCACTGGAATCCTTCTATATCATGACTCAGCAGTAGAATATAAATCAGTATAAGTCAACTAATTAGGCTTAAGTTTTTGCTGTGACTCCAAGCTGCTCATAAAATATCCACTTCCTTTTATTACTGGGCACCCAGAAATACATTTCTTTGACTGTGGTACAGTTGGGTGAGACCATGTTACTGTGTTTTTGCTAATAAAATAGAATTACATGTGGCATTTCCAGACCAGGACATTATGAAGCAAGTGGCCACTCTGCTTTTTCTTCTTCGGCTGGCGGCATGCAGGAAACACGAGAGTCATGGGGATACCAGAGTCATGAATGTCCTTTTAGCACCGTGTAGCAGCAAACTGACCCCCAATCATATATGTTAATATTCATGGATAAATGGTCAAGCATAAAAATTCTAGTATGTTTGAGCCATTACATATTTTGGGATCTATTTATGGCTGACATCCTTTCATCACAAACCAAGTATATATTAGTAAGTATAGCAATAATTAATGCAAGCCACTTTAATAAGTGAAGTTAAAGAGATTTTATTTATCCACAGATTCCTAGAGTTAGTTTAGGGCCTACTTTTAAGCTTTGCATCAACACCAGGGATAAAATAATAAATAATGCTTGGTACCACCTGGTAGAAAATCATATTTGACTCCTTGAATACTCCCTGAATAAGTAAAACATCGTGTTTGTATTTGGAATGCACAATACATGGTAAGCTTTTATATTTTCAATCAACAGCAGAATATTTATTGTAACATTTATGTTGCAAAACTAAGTGTTACAAATTGTTTTTATTTCTGACTCTTAACTCACCAGTCTAGAAAATAAATAAGTCTGGATTGAAATATACAGAACTAGATGGATGGCAGGAGGAAGAAAATCCAGAGTTTAACTTTATGCTGTAGGAACAAAGAGTATTCTACATAAATATTTTTACTTGAAAACAAAACATCATATAATGTAGTGAAAATACATGTATTGAATGAAATATGAAATATTTAGCAATAGTAGCTTTTAAACATTTCTGGTTTTAGTATAAATGGTGAAACCACTTTGAAAAACTGTTTTTCAATTTCTCATGTATTTTAACACACACCTATGCTAACTCTACTTTTCTACTCCTAAATATACATCGAAAAAGAATGCTTAAGTCCGTAAAGGATTTTATACAAGAACATTTATAACAGTTTTATTCTTCATACCCAAACCAATAAAAAGTCCACATATTTTTCAGCGGGGAAGTAAATGAATTGTGATATATCAGTATAGTGCAGTACTACATAGCAATCATGATAAACAAACTTCTGATACAAGTGAGAGTGCAAATATGTCCCAAAAATATATTGAGTGGAATAAGGTAGAAACAAAGGAACGCAAATTTTGTGGATTCGTTAACACGTAGCCTGAGAACTGAACAAATTAATTTATATTAAACGAGTACGAACAAGATTACCTCTGTGAGGGGGGCATTGACTAAGAAAAGGCATGAGGAAACTACCTAGGGGTATGAAAATGCTCATTATCTTGATTTAATTAGAGGTCATCTAAGCATGTGAATATAAACAAAGTAAAAACATTTAATTAAAAATCATAATTAAAATATTTTTGAATATGTGGTAACACCTCTTCGATTGAAATACTTAAGTCTCAGATTCATTTTATCACTTATTTATTCTCTCAATAGACATTAAATAATTATTAAGGATTTACTGTGTACAAACCAAACTCAATGGTGGGAATTTTTAATTTTTTTTTTTTTTTATTTTTTAAAACATTTATTGGAGTATAGTTGATTTATAATGTTGTGTTATTTTCAGGTGTACAGCAAAGTGAATCTGTTGTATAAATACATATATCCACTCTCTTTTAGATTCTTTTCCCATATAGGACATTACAGAGTACTGAGTAGAGTTCCCCGTGCTATACAGTATATTATCTATTTTATATATAGAGAGAGAGAGATAACTAATAACTGTATATGTCAGTCCCAATGGTGGGAATTTGAAGTAAGATATTAACTCTGCCTTTAAGAATCTCCCAGTCTAGTAAAGAAAATGAACACAAGAATCCATAATATATGATTAAATCTTTCTGTATCAACAGTTATTTAATTGCATGTTGTATATTGTATATGAGATATATGATTATTGCGGGAATGCAATGGAAAAAGCAAGGATGCATACCTAAAAGATGGCATCTTCAGTCTTACATTAATGTAATTACCACTATGTAAAATGCCTCCCCCCGCCCAAAGCACAAATAAGAGAAAGCAATTTGGCTAAGCAATCATGTGCTTATTAGTTCGGTTCCCTTAGTCCTAACTGGTAGACTCAAAATTAACCACAGGGCTCCCCTGGTGGCGTAATGGTTGAGAGTCCGCCTGCCAATGCAGGGGACACGGGCTCGTGCCCCGGTCCGGGAAGATCCCACGTGCCGCGGAGCGGCTGGGCCTGTGAGCCATGGCCACTGAGCCTGCGCGTCCGGAGCCTGTGCTCCGCAACGGGAGAGGCCACAACAGTGAGAGGCCTGCGTACCGCAAAAAAAAAAAAAAAAAAAAAAAAAAAAAAAAAAAAAAAAAATTAACCCCATTTAATTCTAACTCCAGCCACCAGGAAAAGATGGGTTGCTATAGAATGGCAATTAATGAAATCCCTTTTTTAGACATATAATCCCAAATTCTTCATTGGAAAGACTAAAATGACATATAGGAAAAAATCCCAAGCCGAGTTAGAACCAGAAAATTTAAGAGAAACTTGCAAAGAGAGTATCTAAAAATTTGGCATAACTTTTATACCTTGAGAAGATTTTCCTTCCTGGAAAAAAGAAGGAAGGTTTATTTCTTGCCATTGTATTCCTTCCTTCCAGTCTGAAACATAAGGCCCATCTTGAAATTGTCTTCTTCCCTACCCACTACTAAAAGCACCCAGATAGTCTATTCCCCTCTTGTTAAAGTGGACTTCTCCCATAGATTTTGCTTTCATTTAGTGATTTTCAACTCCAATAGAAGTTCCCTCATACTGAGTTACAGTGAAAGCTGGCTGGGTGGAAGCTGGGATCTTTCATGGGTCCTTTCCAGCCTACCTATGATTAATGTGTAATATTTTCAGTTTCTTTCTCAGAGAGTAGTTTTAATGCTATATTGTTCTGAAATAAAATAAGAATATGTTGTTTATGCAAACTATAAGCTCCCTATCCTTAATTACAGCATCAGTAACTTCCATGAAAAGTCATTGAGCTTAGAGTTCTAGCAGAGTAAGGGTTAGGCTTTATTTTGAAATTACTTACTTAAAAGTCCAAAGCATTAAATTGCATGGTTATAAACTCACAGCTCAAATAAAAAATCAAGTCATGCAAGGCGAATACTATTCCTGTAAAAAAGTCACATAAATAGGGAAAAGCTGAATCGAGTGGAAAGCTTGACAAATATGTAAATATGCTAACAAAAGCTATTTTCTTACCAAAGCCAGATTGGTGCCTCCTGTCCTTATAAAACAAATCATATTACTGCCTAGCAATCTCAAGCTTTGTAAAAACGTGTGGTTAAAGAAAGAATGATCTAGGCAAATGCACATGATGTAACATATGCTGAATTTTACCTAGTGATAAAAATTGAAAAATGTAAAATCAAACAACAGTGGATTTGAAAGAGTCTTTAGAAACTGCCGAGTAGGTTCTGTTTGTATTACCATCACCAAATGAACCAAGAACACCAGATTCGGCACAAACCGCTGCTCATTCTCCCACCAGAAACATTCAGAGGCATACACATCTACAACCGGCCAGGAAACAATCCATGTAAAGGAGCGCATGAGTGATGGAGCTTATACACAGCACCAAGAAAGGACTAATCTCTCAAGCTGTTCTTTCAGAAGAGGATGTGATTAGCACATGACACTGGGGGTGGGGATGGGGAAGTGGATCACAACTCTAGTCACTAGATCCTGTCTTTAGGACCTTACTGTGGGAATAAAACCCTCAGCCTCAGATGTTTGTTTTACCTTTTTTTTTAAAAAAAAAAAAATGAAGTATACTTGATTTACAATACTGTGTTAGTTTCTGGTGTACAGCAAAGTGATTCAGCCATATATATGTACCACATCTGCTTTAACCGTTCATATGTTGATGGACACTTAGATTGCTTCCACGTCTTGAATTTTACCTCTTTCTTAAACAGAAAGCACTCAGTTTTCACCCAACATCCACATATGCAGGCTTATCTCCTGGCTTTGGGTGGGAGGGTGGTGTCATTTAAAAAAAAAAAAAATTTAAATAAATTTATTTATTTACTTATTTATTTATGGCTGAGTTGGGTCTTTGTTGCTGCACGTAGGCTTTCTCTAGTTGGAGCGAGCAGGGGCTACTCTTCGTTGCCGTGCGCGGGGTTCTCATTGCGGTGGCTTCTCTTGTTGTGGAGCACGGGCTCTAGGCGAGTGAGATTCAGTAGTTGTGGCTTGCAGGCTCTAGAGCACAGGCTCAGTAGTTGTGGCGCACAGGGTTAGTTGATCCGCGGCATGTGGGATCTTCCCTGACCAGGGCTCGAACCCATGTCCCCTGCATTGGCAGGCATATTCTTAACCACTGCACCACCAGGGAAGCCTCAAGGGTGGTGTCATTTTAATAGGTATGGGTTCATTCATGGGAGGATTTGCGTGAGGTATTGCGGGGGGGGGGGGAGTGGTTGTTTTTCCATTTGTTGTCTGCTTCTCTAGAACTGAAGAAAGTTGTTCCAATGAGTTTCCAATGTCTTTTTCCTAATACAAAAGAAAAAACAGGTAATATCTCACTGGAGTAGAATTGATTGATTCTGGAGTAGAATTGATTGATTTAATTTGAAAGAAAGCCCTCAAATGTAAATTTGAGGGCTTTCTTTCAAATTAAATACTTTGTTTATCCTGGGAAAGCTTCTGTCATTTGGCAGCATGGAAGAAAGTGATACGCCCTGGGATGGAAGTGAGGTTTCCAGGAATTCTCTCATCTTTTCCAATCTTATCTAGACAAAGTGATTCCTTTTATTTTAGCAGTCTCAGAGAAGGAATGGATGGAAGTGCCCATTTGGCCTTTTTCAAATAAACATACAACATAATATAACTCATAAATATAAAAAGCAAAGTTTGTGTCCTTGCCGATAACCTTATCTTTGTTATCAAATGTTACCTTATCAAATTAACATTAAATAAAAATCTTTCACTGAGGCATCAAATCTCCTCCATTTATTTTCTTGTCTCAGGAGCCTTTCTATATTCTCTTCCTTCAACTCTCTGCCGAAAGATTTCACTTCCAGAGAAAACATAAATTTATATTGCAGCAGTGAAATGCTGCTGTAATGCAGGCTGTCAATTTGTCATGATAGGCCAATGTTCTTCTTATAATGTGTTAGTAAAACTGAACATCAAATAGTTACTTTTCCTATGTGCAGTCCAGTAGAAATTATAAACTCTTTCACTTACTTTCACTATAAGGATTACCTGTATTTCTTCAGTATTCCTTATATGATGTTTAGTCTTTCATGATTTTAATATTTTATCTTCACAGTTTTAGATGTTTTTGTCTGTGAAAGCAGGAGTTTCCTGATAAGCTACAGATTCATCTCTATTTATCTTCTCTTGTACTTAATAAATAGACAATATTTTAAAATAGTTTAAAATTAAACATGAACAGTAATCACTCTGACTTCTCAGGATGTATGTTCATGTTCAAAATCTATTCTTTTTTTTAATCATGTAACTATTTCAAACAGAGAGGTTATTTTCATGGAAGTAGCCAGGTGTTTCATTGGTCCCATATACTGAATTTTGATATAACAGGACAATATAATTGGTGATAGTTCCAAATCAGTGTGCATAACTATCATACATTAAGTAGGGACAGTACCAGACTTATAGACTTGGTTAGATTTTTTTTGTAAGAAATTCCCCCATGGGTGAGCGAATCATTATATAACAGCTAATTTCTGATGAAACACCAATAAACACTCAAATATATAACTTAAATCATTGATCTCATCAAAGCACTCATACCATTCCCAATTCAACTGTTGATTTTTGCACAAATTGATGTGTATATTATTTTGCTTTTTTCCCCTGGATGAGTAGAAAATTCATTACTTCTAAATTTTTAAATGATTAGCATTATATACTACAGTTCACCCTTAGAATCACTTGTCATTGACCCTGCCAATCTGTAAGTAAATTTCTATCCATAAGTAAATTTCCCATTGCCATCCTTTTCCTGTTTATCCAGTACATAGTCAGTAGTCTGTAATTATAAGAAGCACTCTTTTCCAAAAACCCATAGCTCTCTTCCCTTTATTCTTACATTTTCCTAATTTAGCAACACATATCTGTTTTCTCCGTGTCTTTAACCATGCAGTTGAGCACTGATGCAGAAAATTCCCCCACTCCAAAAATTGATAATGAGAGTCAAGAGTCACAAATGCACATGAAATCTAACAGGCACACAAAAGTGTCTGCCCATCCTACTAATAGTAATGTGACTCTCCCAGTTTCAAAGAAGATTGTTTTGCATTTTTTTATATCTAAGTCTCATAGTCACCTTTACTTTCAGCCAATTCTAGCCTTGCAATTTTACTTACGATATAGAAGTCACCAGGTTTAGACTCCCAGATCTTTCTATCAATGATCCCAAGCTTTCCAAGAGCAATTCCATTCTAGTTAAAACATAAGCCCTTTCATTACTTGAGCACCTATCTTTACCATATCTCTCTTTCTACCCTGTGCATTTGGAGGCCAGCAGTTTGCTAGGCACCTTGAATTGAAAGACAAAACACAGTAATTGAGGGGCTGCTAATTTCAGAATCATACTATAAGCTCTGCAACAGAAGAGACAATGGGCTGATTGTTGAATGAATGAATGAATGAAGACTCCCATGATTAATGAAGGTGTGCATGGTAAGAATTTGCAAAGCTGTTGAAGAAATATGATTGTGCTGCTATAATAGGAATTGTTAATAGATATCTGTTTACCCTTACAGATTAATTATTAATCTTTATTCATTTTTAACAAAAACAAGAGACTTTAATCAATAACATGGTAAATGGAAAATGTTGACATATTTTTGGCTTAATGAGGAGCTACATAAAGAATATAACCATCAGTAAAACCAAGAGCTATCTTTTTTTAATTAGGTATTTACTTTATGTCCATCACTATGCTAAGTGTTTTAGAAGTATTATTAAATCTTTTCTCCATTTTGAGTTGGTCACTGTCATTAAAATTAATCATCACACCACCATTTTTTAATTGAAATAGTCGATGCTTAGAGGCAGTGTGCAATTTGCCTAGGATTATTCAGGGCCTTCGAATCAGGAGTCCAAATTATTAACAATCATCCTCTTCCTTCCCTAGTAATAAAAATTTGAAAAAAACACTTCAATCACATGGAGAGAGAAGTTTGCATTTTTTGTCATGTAGAAAAGACCTACATTTAGATTAGAAAGTATCTAACAATTACTTTTTTTTTTAATGTCAACAATTGCTATATTCTTAATACATCCAATGAAAGTCTTAAATACTGCTTTACTATAAATAATCTACTGTCCTAAGACAAAAAATCCTAAATACAAATGTCTACGTTCAGTTTTTTCATGTTGGATAGGTTTCATTTTAGTCTGCTTCGTTTATCTGTTAAATACCTAGGGATCCATGTCTCAGTCAATACCCATATCTGTTCAAAATAAATTAATCTCCTTTAGGTAGATAGCCTGATAAAAATGATTTAAGTAGCTCAAACAATTTGGGTTCATTTCCCTTTCCTAGTTTGAATCCTTTAAAATAGGTGCATTTTTTATTTTGAAATTGAATTACTGATACCTGTTGAGATGGCTGTAAATGAGCAAGTACTAAAGTCAGGAAAATACACTCTAGCTATGTAGGTAAACACTTTTTTTTTTTTTTAACCTAATATTTGTTCCTTAAAGAATCCTAGTGATTTTTTATCCTGTCTTTCCTTACTGTTTTACTACAAATAATTCACAATTTGTAAAGCCATGTTTCTAAATGAAATATTGCAAACTAAATCTTATTTAAAGTTGTCCACATTTTGTTTGATGTTTGGACTTGTCTTGAAATGAACTCTCTTCAGAAGTAGAAAATATCTTACAGGTGATAAATTGAGATATCCTGGTTTAGTTAGTTGAAACTATGTTAGATGAACTCTTTCCTGGATTCACCTTCTAAATGAAGAAAATTTAATTGCTTAATGTCAAATTACAAAATAGTAATGGATGAAGATTATTTTCTCTTTCACAGTAATTTAAATTTTTTTTAATTGTAAAGATATTATATGAGTAATATTGAAAGAAAGCTTGTCATGAGTTCAGATATAATTAAAGGGAAATAATTTCTGTCCAGTTATGACTTGCTAATAGATTTGCTCACATGTGTCTTATTTCTGCTGTTTAACACTGGCTGTCAAGGAAAGAATTGTCAACTTCAAACAAAAGCACAAAAACATGCAGAAGTTTTACACATGTACAAATTAAACCTAGGGAATGAATTGTATATTAAAGACTTAATTATGTTAAAGATTAAATTAGCTTTGTGCAGTGACTCACAAAATCTATTTTATATAGATATAGATAATTTGTTTTAATTAAAATTTGCATTTAAGTTCACTTACTAATTTATTTCCCAAGAAAGTAATTCTCCAGTGAACAGTTGAACTTTGAACGTATTGACTCATATGTCCCAAACCCTTTCTTATTATAAAAAAAAAACTATAAATGAACATCATTGTGAACTGTAATTTTTTTTTTTTTTTGGCTGTGCTATGTCTTCCTTGCTGCACGTGGGCTTTCTCTAGTTGTGGCGAGCAGGACTACTCTTTGATGAGGTGCGCAGGCTTCTCATTGTGGTGGCTTCTCTTTTTGAAGAGCACAGGCTCTAGAGTGCACGGGCTTCAGTAGTTGTGGCGCACGGTCTTAGTTGCCCCGCAGCATGTGGGATCTTCCTGGACCAGGGATCGAACCCCTGTCCCCTGCGTTGGCAGGTGGATTCTTAACCACTGGACCACCAAGGAAGCCCCTATAATATTCTTTCCTACTTAAATCTTGAAGGTTATACTTTAGAACAAACACAACTCTCTGTAAAATCACACTAGGATAAATTAAATTTATAACACTAATAGTTTGTGTCTTAAAATGTAGCAATATTTTTGAATCTTTAAGCTATCTAAGGATATGAATGAATATAAACATTTATTATAAATAATGATCATAAGTACATAAAGTTTAGAATTACATGCTTTCTACTGAATTGACTGTCATCACTCACTTGAATTTTGCAGTTGATTGAGAAATTTTGTTTGAAATAAACTATTTTTGAAGCAAGAAATTTCATTTTCAAGATAACTATATATACCTTCCTTTACATGTTTTATGAGCAAGATGTGGGTTTCAGGTTTTTTTTTTTTGGAAGCCACATCTTTGGATGCTCATATCTATATATACATTTTTTTTCTTCTGTGTAGTCTAGTGAATGGGCAACATAGACATAGTAACTCTGTGTCCATCCTAAAAGAGAGTTGTTGATTTATCAGTCCATTTAGTAGGCGATTGGGTTAATCTAAATCCTTAGGAATTCTTGAATGAGTTTGGAAACTGGCTTTTTGTAAGAAATGCAAGGTAAATAATTGAGCAAAACCTATTTTAATCTAGAAATAAGTGTTATTGTGTTTATTAAATAATTATTTTTAACAAAAAATAAATCACATGCATCCCCCGTACCCATTCCCTACTCACATGAGTTAGTCCTACTGATTTGCTTTCTAAAATCTATTGAATCTCTCCCTTCCTTTTATTTCCACTGTTTTTGCCTTAGTTTATGATGCCATCACAAATATCACTGTCCATTGTATTTTGTACTGACTTCTTTATCTAAATTAGAATCTGCTGTCCTCTATTCCACCTCTGTTTCATTCTCCATATCATCTTTGGAACAATCTTTTTAAAACACCATTCTTCATTCTTCCTGAGAGAAAAAAAAGGGCAAAAATTTGCCCTGGCTTAAGTTCTTTCACAATTGACCTCCTGCTCCGCAATTTCCATACCTGACCTACAAAAGACCATACTCAATTATTTGATATTCCCCAAATATATCCCTGCATGTTTTAATGATTTTTCATGCCTTTCTCCTTTTCCAGAAAAGCCCTTCCCCTGCATGCATATAACAAACACTCTTTCAAACTATTTTTACCTTACATTTCTCTGGAAACCTGTGACTGTTCCCCTAATGGGAGTCTTCTCTGAGCTCCAGCAACCTTTGAGCATACCTCTGCTGTGTTGACTATGATGTGAAAAGAGGATTTTTTGTCTCATGTCTTCATCCCTGTATCTACTACAAAGTACATGGAAGCTAGAGGGTAATAAGTTTTTTTTAAATTACTTTTTATTTGAGTATAGTTGCTTTACAGTGTTGTTTTAGTTTCTTGCTGTACAGCAAAGTGAATCAGTCATACATATACAAATATCCACTCTTTTTTAGAGTTCCTGGTAGGTTATAAGTATTGAAAAATATTTGCAGGATGAAAGATTTTTTTTTTTTTTTTTTTTTTTTTTTTGCGGTATGCGGGCCTCTCACTGCTGTGGCCTCTCCCGTTGCGGAGCACAGGCTCTGGATGCACAGCCTCAGTGGCCATGGCTCACGGGCCCAGCCACTCCGCGGCATGTGGGATCTTCCCAGACCGGGGCACGAACCCGTGTCCCCTGCATCAGCAGGCGGACTCTCAACCACTGTGCCACCAGGGAAGCCCAGGATGAAAGATTTTAATGAAACTGTATGTTTACGTATCTTTCTGTTTTATTATTCTGAGTGCATTGAGGATTGGTGCCAAATCTCATTCACCATTGTCAATAATAAATTTTAAAATAAATGCTGTACTGTTTTCTCCAATTTAAGTAATATATAATTATTTAAATTAGAAGTAAAAATATTCCATTTTCCCAATCCAGTTTTGCTCACCTTCCCTTTCACTTACTCATCATCAGAAATAATTTCTATTAGCAGTTGACATATCATTCTGATTTCTTTGCTGACTATTCAAATATTTAAATGCATACATAAACAGTAAGACATTTGATTTATTTAAAAATGATTTTTATATATGTGTGTGCATATATACATATGCATATACATATATGTGTGATTCTTTACACATCTGAAACTTGTCTTTTTATTATTATTTTATTTAATGATACTGGATACCTTTTTCCACTCTAGTTTATATAGATCTACCTCATATTTTTAGTGACTTCCTAGTATTAGATTATTTGGATATGCCATATTGCACTTGTCATGATTGACAGTGAGGATCCAATAGCTTTTTCAATCATTTCTTTAAGATTGTTAGTGTTGGAAGTATATTTGAAAGTTATTTATTTATTTTTTTTTAAGAAGATGTTGGGGGTAGGAGTTTATTAATTTATTTTTACTGTGTTGGGTCTTCGTTTCTGTGTGAGGGCTATCTCTAGTTGTGGCAAGTGGGGGCCACTCTTCATCATGGTGCACGGGCCTCTCACTGTCGCAGCCTCTCGTTGTGGAGCACAGGCTCCAGACGCGCAGGCTCAGTAGTTGTGGCTCACGGGCCTAGTTGCTCCATGGCATGTGGGATTCTCCCAGACCAGGGCTCGAACCCGTGTTCCCTGCATTAGCAGGCAGATTCTCAACCACTGCGCCACCAGGGAAGCCCTGAAAGTTATTTTTAAAAACACATTTCAGTGTTAGATAGTATCACTTGGCTTCCAAAATGAAAAATTAAATTATTATTCTTTCATATTTTTCTCTCTACCTTCTGTTTATCATGGTGTGTAGTATTTAATTTCATTTGTAGCTATAATCTCTCTGATAATTAATTTTTTATTATTTGATATTTAGCCAACACTTCTTTATTCTTTTCTTTTAAAAAATTTACTTATAGGCTTAATTTCATCACTAAGTACATTAGATAAGAACATTCCACGAGTACATTCAAGTTTGAAAGGATATCCCCATTATAACAATCTTCTCCAGGCTTGTTACAATACTTATAGGTCATACTTTCATCCTCCAGAATTTATCAACATGGTTTAATTGTGTTGGACCTTTGAATAATGCTCAAGTCTGAGGTAGGCTGTTAGACAAGCTGGATGACTGAAAAATCTTTCTTTATTCAGATGTGTGCTGAGTTCAAATTTCCTATTTTAAGATTTGACATTTCAGTATGAAGATACACTATTTCTTTCATTTCAGTGAAAAAAAAAAATTGGAAGTTGGAAACAACTTAGTACATAGTGTTATACATAGCTTGAGTTGGTCAAACAACCATTATGAGGATATGTTTAGTGACTTAATTTCAATATTTCAACTCTGAAATGTGGTAGTTTTCAGCGGTAGATACAGTCCGATATTGGTACATTTTTTGACCTAGGTTTTTTGTGTGCTCATTCTGGTGGAATGTTTTCAACATTATGATTTTCTTCACTTATCCTCTGTAATTTTAGAGAAATAAATTGCCTCAGTAGGTTTTATGAGATAGTTTCAGTCTCTGCATTATTTGAAAGACTTAATGGTTCACAGAAAATCAGAGATATGTTTTATGTCTCCGACTTTAAAATATCTACTTCATTGGAAATGAAGCCAGAAACTGAGATCTTATTATATTAGTGACAACAGTAACTGTGATAGTATAATTTAGATTCATTAATGTATTCAGTTATTCAAGACATGTTTTGTTTTTTTTTTTTTTTTTTGCGGTACGCGGGCCTGTGGCCTCTCCCATTGTGGAGCACAGGCTCCGGACGCGCAGGCTCAGCGGCCATGGTTCATGGGCCCAGCCGCTCAAGGGCATGTGGGATCTTTCCGGACCGGGGAACGAACCCGTGTCCCCTGCATCAGCAGGCGGACTCTCAGCCACTTTGCCACCAGGGAAGCCCTCAAGACATGTTTATCGAGAGCCTACCATTTTGCCAGGCATTTGAGACAGAGCAGTGAACAAGTGGATGATCACACATATCCTGCTATAATGGAGATTGTATTTTAGAAATGAATACAAACTCTGAGTGTGTGTGTGTGTGTGTGTGTGTGTGTGTGTGTGGACACACTGTGTACTTGTACTGGGTAGGTGAGAGAATAATAAGTGCTATAGGAAGAAAAATGCAGTAGGAAAGTGAAGAGTGTGTATTTGCAGAGGGGAGATCATTTTTTAAATAGGTTGTTTAGGGAGAGCTCACTGAAAAATCTGTGATGAAATAGAAATGAACAACAAGAGTGAGTGAACAATGAAGGTACATGGTAGAAATTCCAGCCAAAGTGAAGAGTCAGTTCAAAGACAATCATGTTGCAATGCATTGGGGAAATGACTTGGAAGTCCCTAAAATGTAACTGAGAAAGTAAAGAAATAAATAATAGTTTCATTCAAAGAGGTAACGAGGGACCACATTGTGTGAATCTTGAAAAAAGAGCAGTGGCATAATATGACTCATGCTTTGAAAGGATAATTTTGTTGCTATGGTATAAATGGACTAATAAAGACAAGAACAGAATTAAGGAGATGAGTTAGAAGATTATTATAATAATCCAGATAAGAATGATAATGATTAGATCAGCTCTGTTGTGACAGTGTTATTGAGAAGTCTTTGGATTCTATATATTTTAAAATTAGAGCCAAAAGAATTTTCTGAGAGATTAGATATGAGATTGCTGAGAAAGCAGGGGATCAAAGATGATTACAAAAATATTTTGACAAGAGTAACTGAGATCTGTAAGAACTTCAAGAGAAGAAGGTTTCTAGGTCTCATTTGTTAATTTTTGCTTTTATTTCTTTAACTTTAAATTTAAAAGCTTTTGCACAGAAAAGGAAACCATTGATAAAACAGACAATTAATTTAATGGGAGAAAATATTTGTAAATAATATGAGTGTAGGGGGTTAATATACAAAATATATAAACAATTCATACAACTCAAAATCAAAAAAAAAAAAAGAACCCAATTACAAGGGCAGAATATCTGAATAGACATTTTTCCAAAGAAGATATACAGATGGCCAACAGGTATATGAAAAATTGCTCAACATTGCCAATCATCAGAAAAATGCAAATCAAAACAATAATGAGATATTGCCTCACACCTGTCAAAATGGCTATCATCAAAATGTCTACAGAAACAAATAGCAGCAAGAATATGGAGAAAAGGGAACCCTGGTACACTATTGGTGGGATTGTAAATTGGTGTATTTATTATGGAAAACAGTATGGAGGTTCCTCAAAAAACTAAAAATAGAGCTACCATATGATCCAGCAATTCCACTCCTGGGTATATACCCAAAGAAAGCAAAAACACTAATTCAAAACATACATGTACCCACATTTTCATAGCAACATTATCTATAATAGCCAAGATATGAGAGCAACCTAAGTGCACATCAACAGATGAATGAATAAACAAGATGTGAGATATATGTGGAATATTACTCAGCCGTAAACAATGAAATTTTGCCATTTGCAACAAAATGGATGGACCTGCAGGGTATTATGCTAAGTGAAGTAAGACAGAGAAAGACACATACTGTGTGTCATCACATAAAAAAAAAACTTATTGATACATGCATCATCATGGAAGTGTCAAAAATATTTTAAAAGTGAAAGGAGGCAGACACAAAAGATTACATACTATACTTGACCTTTGAACAATGCAGGGGGTTAGGGATGTTGACCCGTTGACCCTCTACATAATTGAAAATCCATGTACAGCTTTACATTTACCCTCTGTATCTACAGTTCTGCATCCACGAATTCAACCAACTGCAGATTTTGTGGTACTATAGTACATATTTATTGGAATAAAATCTGTGTATAAGTGGACCTGGTCAATTCCATTCCATGTTGTTCAAGGGTCAAATGAATGTGGTCCCATTTTTTTGAAATTCTAGAAAAGGCAAAACTATTGTAAAAGAAAGCAGATTAGTGGTTTCATGAAGCAAGGAGGTGGACCAAGGGAGAAGCCTACAAAAAGGCATGAGGGCAGTATTTGGGGCAGTGGAAGTAATCTCTTTCTTGATTGTGGTTGTGGCTACATGACGGTATATATTTGAAAAGACACCATCAGTGGGTTTTTAATGTTTCTAAACTATTTCTCATATGAATTACCCTTGGTCAAAACTGCTTTACACTGTATATTTAAAATGGATGAAATTTATTATATGGAAAGTAATCATCACTATAACTGATTAAAATTAAAATAAAAGGCAGTAAAGGGGGCATCCCTGGTGGCGCAGTGGTTGAGAGTCCACCTGCCGATGCTGGGAACGCGGGTTCGTTCCCCGGTCCGGGAGGATCCCACATGCCGTGGAGCGGCTGGGCCCGTGAGCCATGGCTGCTGAGCCTGCGCGTCCGGAGCCTGTGCTCCGCAACGGGAGAGGCCACAACAGTGAGAGGCCCACATACTGCAAAAAAAAAAAAGGCAGTAAAGGATATGATGAGCAAGCTTATGGCATAAATGGCAATTTGCGTAAAATGGATAAAATCCATAAAAAAACACAATTTCAAAAATTAACTCAGGAGGAATTAGAAAAATCTCAATAATCTAATACCTCTTAAGAAAACTGAATCCAACAGAAAGAAGTCTGATCTTAGATACTTCACAAGTGAGTTTGCACAAATTACTAAGACAGAAATATTGCTAACCTCACACAAATTCAGAAAGAACAAACAAAGAGGAATATTTGCCAGCTCATTTTATGAGACTGGCATAGTCTTGATACCAAGACTTGACAAAATCTACAGAGAAATAGAAAAATTACAGGATAATTACTAAATAGACAATCCCGTGAATTGAATCAAAAGTCACAACAAGTGATTAGCCATTCAGAATTTGGCTCACTCAACAAACCTTTAAATACGCTCCATTATATACTGAGTCAGATACTCTGAGAAAGAGTTGATCAACAGAGGAAATTAAGCCTCAGGATTCCAGGTTCATATAATTCAACAAGTATTCATTGTGTTCTTATTTGAAGGAATTGTGCTGAGATATGCAGAGAGAATAAGATCCATGTTTTGTCTTCAAAGCGTTTACACTCTAGTGTGGAGAAAATTCACAAATATAATTCCCATAAGATGTGGTTTTTGTAGTTACCACAATTAAAGCATAATCATGGTTCCAGAGGATCGCTAAAAAGGGAGGAGGTGATTACCTCCAGATTTCCCCTCAAGGGGGAGTCTCATGAAATAAAGAGGGTGTGTAACAGCTGAGAAAGGAAGAGAAGGAGTGTTCAAAGTGTTGCACTTCCCTTGACTTTGCTGACCTAACTCCTTTGCTGTCTATTTCAGTGTCAACATCCCTTCCCTGGTGCATTTTGCCATCATAAGAAAATGTGATTAGTAAGAAAAAGAGCCTGCAATCAGGTGGGGAAAAAAAATACTAAAATTAGAGTTGGGTTGTAAACCCAAGTCTTTTATTACCATTGGAAAATCGTATTATATTGTACATGACTTAAAATGTCATAGCAATCCAAATCACACAAAATAAACTCTGGACTATTCATTTTACCTAGAAACATTTTTTTTTCCAATTTAATATTCAGTGGAAAAAGACAAACAAGGAGACAAACACTGAAACCTAATTCGTTGACCCAAAATTCCCCAATTTTTTTCAAGAATTAATGCAACACGGGAGTAGTTACCTATTTGAATAATTTATTAACATAATACTGAACATATTCAGTGCTGACAAAACTGTGTCCATTTCAAACAATGATTAAAAGTACAACTCACCTCTCAGCATCTCAGCTGAGTGCATGTGTCAGTTTTTAAAGTCACCAAATTTAGAGCATGATTGCTTGTTTGGGTTAAATAATTCCCCGATATAAAATTATGTTTAGTGTAGTAACATCGTCTGCATTATTCTGATATGTCAGGGGCTTGACAAACTAATTTATGGATTTGAAGATTGAAGAGTTTACTGTAGACAATCTTTTATAACCACATCTCATTAGAGGTGAGGAAATTGAGTAGCAGGAAAATTAAATTACTTTCTCAGAGATGTAGAAATAGTAATATAGCCAGGCTTATATATTCCAATATGGTGTCTTTTCACCACACCTCAGGTTTAGATGTGTACACAGGCCAATATTGTTCTCTCTGTTTTATCATAAACCTATCTGGTTATCCCAGAATCTCCAGGTCATGTCTGTCCTGTTCCATCTCTAGACTGGAAGAGAATTATTCCAGAACATTTCTTTATCCCTTTTAAAAGGAAAAAGCAGTCTCAGAGGTCACCAAACCAATTTGGATTGAAATATTTTATGCCTGTTTATTTAAAAGAAACGCAATGATAGTTTGTACTTTCTCAAGAATATGTGCGTAATTTTATACATGACTCGTTGGTATAGAGAATGTTAACATGTAATGGTCTTGCTTTTGTGAGGTAAAAGAAAATTTTGGACTTTCAAGGAGTAACCAATACTTGGCCTATCAAATGCATGGAAATATTATTACACTATTCCGTCCTTAGCACTGGCATATATCTCGATCACTGTGGGAACAGATGAAATAACATATGTTAGTTGGACTCTTTAGTGTTTTAGGAAACAGGAACTTCTTTCGTTCAGGGGATGAGGATTAATTGTGAGGCTGTGAAAATTCTGTGGCTTAACCAAGATGTGAAATATAACTTATTTATATTAGGGATTAAATAATAGATGTGATGGCCTAACAATATCTTTAGTTTCTCTCATCACTCGTCATCTCCTCTGAAATAGTATCAATTCCTTTTTACTCTCTTGACTTCTTTGATGTATACTTCAGCTTCTGTTAAGATCTGCTTTTCTACCTGTCCCTATAATTTGCTCTAACTTTGCTACATTCTCTATGTGAATTTTACACTTAAAACCCTTGGGACACTGAGGCTGGTTAGAGTATCGCCATATATTTGGGGAACTTTACTTTGCTAGAAACCTTAGTAAAACAAAGATATTATTTCCCTAATCTGTCTTTGGCTGTCTTTAGATAGTATGCTGTTTTTTTGTTTCCAATTCCATGTGGCAAAGATAATGACAAAATTATGACAAAATAAAAATAATTATGGTGATAATAATGATAATAGCTAAATTTTATTAAACGTTTACTATATGACAGCCACATTTCCAAGCACTTTGCATGTTTATGTCCATAACATCTGATGACAAATCTGTGGATTTGGAACCATTATTATGCCCAATTTATGAATTAAACTGTGTGAGTTCAAGTAATTTATACAAGATGACATAAATACTAAGGAATTACTTTTGATTTATTGTTTTTCTTTTAGACAGGAAGTTTGAACACACTATGTATTTGGTGCTTTCCTAGATTTTCAAGTACGTAAGACAAATTAAATCACTGAAAATTAAGTGATATTTAGATGTACTTTATTAGTAGTAGGATGGTACTCTACTGCTTATATTTACTTTCCTAAACTGTTTAACATCTGTGACCACACAGCTGTTGAGAACTTCTAATAGAGAAAAACAGGAATAAAATTTGGAGATATAATGTCTATCCATTGCTTTATTTCCTTCGTATCTCTTCTCTTTTCTATATGCAACAGCACTACTTGTACAGAATAATCTATCTACCATCCAGTGTGGTCTTGTTACACTGAAAGTTGCATAGCCACAGTAATCACCTTGTGATCCAGTCCTTGACAATCACATTGTTTCACTGTTTGCAATACTACAATACAAAATGCAAACTTACAGTGAAAATAATAATTTGTTCATTCATTCATTCACTTAGGCAATGTCTCATGCAGCAATGAAGAACAGCAAAATGCCTACACAGATGTGCTCTAAAAGAGACTGTTATTAAAAAACACAAATAATATACACCAATCAGCCAACTAATAATACATGGGAAACCAAGAAAATGCATATGCACCTTTATTAGTTCTCCACTTAACGATTTGTGAAGCATGAGTACAAAATAATGCAAAGTATAATACCCCTTTCTGATCCTCAATGAAGCATTTCAAGTATCTTTTCCCCTCAAGTTATTGTTTTACCACAAGGAATAATCTTATTTAATTAGTGTTCATTTACAAACGAAAAGTCAGTAACCATTCATGGAACTGGGATTAAAAGAATCCCTAGATTCATTTCCAGAGTACATGATCAAAGAATACTAAGATGGGAAGTTGATAATTCCCCTTCCTGGCAAATGAAACTTTATCACGTGTGGCTCATCCACCACAGGCTCGTATCCTTGAGCCCTTGACAGATTAAATGTTTATTGTCTATAATTGATTAGGTCTGCTTTGAAAATTTAATCTAAATCATCTTCTAATTTGATTTTTGAAATACTGGGTTTTGTTATATTTTTCTTAATTTCAGGCTATGACATATCTAGTTCCCAGTAGCATTTTTCCATACCATTGAACTGAATGGAATATATTAAGTGTGGTCCTTTGAATTAGATTAAATTGTATCTTTCCCATTTTTATTATGTTAACCATTTTATAGCAATAAGGAAATGGATCTTGTTGTAAAATCATAATCACAGATCTGTCAGATCAGAAATCAATTAATTCTAATTGATAATCTTGATCCCAAACTTGCTGTAGTGTATGGTATATTTTTTGCAAGTATTCTTCCCTCTCATGAAAATCTAGACATAAACCAATGATTACTAAAATCAGTGGCTTTATTTTTCAAAAGAAATGATAAAAAATATGCAGCCTTCATTTACACAGAGCTTTGCATAAGTCAAGCATTCACTGATGTGTTTGCTTTGAAATGAGTTTAATATTTACTCCTATGCCAAAGGGCTTGTCATAAACCCATTTTTCTTCAGGTAAATTTAGGCCACTTCTATGCTTTCCTGGCATCAATACCAATCACTACTGCCAACTCTTGATTGTCTGTGTTAATGAAGCGTAATATTAATGCAGATAATCCAAAACAGTGTCAAAATATCAAAAAGAATGCTTTGGAAACCTGCTCCCACAATATTTCTCTCATGGATCCTACTTCATACAGGTGATAATATAAATTAAGCTATTGGGTTGGCCAAAAAAGTTGGTTCCGTAACATCTTATGGAGAAACCCGAACGAGCTTTTTGGCCAACCCAATACATTCCTTTGACATAGATCAATAATGTGTAATATTAGACTAGAAATATTCTGTATAAATAACATCCACCATGAAATTAAAGTATTTGCACATATACTTTAAAAAATAAAGCATTAAATTGTGCAATTTCTATATGATAAACCTTGGCATAAAAGATAAACATTTTTGAAACATGTGCCATAAAAGAAAAAAGAAATTATTTAGACCTGAACTACTTGACATTTTTTGTTTTTTCCAGAAGCACTAAACAGGACTTTTTTCTTTTTTTCCATGATTTTTTTAAACATCTTTATTGGAGTATAATTGCTTTTCAATGGTATGTTAGTTTCTGCTTTATAATAAAGTGAATCAGTTATACATATACATATGTTCCCATATCTCTTCACTCTTGCATCTCCCTCCCTCCCACCCTCCCTATCCCACTCCTCTAGGTGGTCACAAACCACCTAGCTGATCTCCCTGTGCTATGTGGCTGCTTCCCACTAGCTATTTTACGCTTGGTAGTGTATATATGTCCATGCCACTCTCTCACTTTGTCACAGCTTACCCTTCCCCCTCCCCGTATCCTCAAGTCCATGCTTGAGGAGGTCTGTGTCTTTATTCCCATCTTACCCCTAGGTTCTTCATAAACTTTTTTTTTTTTCCTTAGATTCCATATATATGTGTCAGCATACAGTATTTGTTTTTCTCTTTCTGACTTACTTCACTCTGTATGACAGACTCTAGGTCCATCCACCTCACTACAAATAACTCAATTTCGTTTCTTTTTATGGCTGAGTAATATTCCATTGTATATATGTGCCACATCTTCTTTATCCATTCATCTGTTGATGGACACTTAGGTTGCTTCCCTCTCCTGGCTATTGTAAATAGAACTGCAATGAATATTTTGGTACATAACTATTTTTGAATTATGGTTTTCTCTGGGTATATGCCCAGTAGTGGGATTGCTGGGTCGTATGGTAGTTCTATTTATAGTTTTTTCAGAAACCTCCATACTGTTCTCCATATTGGCTGTATCAATTTACATTCCCACCAACAGTGCAAGAGTGTTCCCTTTTCTCCACACCCTCTCCAGCATTTATTGTTTCTAGATTTTTTGATGATGAACATTCTGACCGGTGTGAGATGATATCTCATTGTAGTTTTGATTTGCATTCCTCTAATGATTAATGATGTTGAGCATTCTTTCATGTGTTTGTTGGCAATCTGTATATCTTCTTTGGAGAAATGTCTATTTAGGTCTTCTGCCCATTTTTGGATGGGGTTGTTTGTTTTTTTGTTATTGAGCTGCATGAGCTGCTTGTAAATTTTGGAGATTAATCCTTTGTCAGTTGCTTCACTTGCAAATATTTTCTCCCATTCTGAGGGTTGTCATTTGGTCATGTTTATGGTTTCCTTTGCTGTGCAAAAGGCTTGAAGTTTCATTAGGTCCCATTTGTTTATTTTTGTTTTTATTTCCATTTCTCTAGGACGTGGGTCAAAAAGGATCTTGCTGCGATTTATGTCATAGAGTGTTCTGCCTATGTTTTCCTCTAAGAGTTTGATAGTGTCTGGCCTTGTATTTAGGTCTTTAACCCATTTTGAGTTTATTTTTGTGTATGGTTTTAGGGAGTGTTCTAATATCATTCTTTTATATTTAGCTGTCCAGTTTTCCCAGCACCACTTATTGAAGAGGCTGTCTTTTCTACATTGTATATTCCTGCCTTCTTTATCAAAAATAAGCTGACCATATGTGTGTGGGTTTATCTCTGGGCTTTCTATCCTGTTCCATTAATCTATATTTCTCTCTTCGTGCCAGTACCATACTGTGTTGATTACTGTAGCTTTGTAGTATAGTCTGAAGTCAAGGAGCCTGATTCCTCCAGCTCCATTTTTCATTCTCAAGATTGCTTTGGCTATTCGGGGTCTTTTGTGTTTCCATACAAATTGTGAAATTTTTTGTTCTAGTTCTGTGAAAAATGCCACTGGTAGTTTGATAGGGATTGCATTGAATCTGTAGATTGCTTTGGGTAGTAGAATCATTTTCACAATGTTGATTCTTCCAATCAAAGAACATGATATATCTCTCCATCTACTTGTATCATCTTTAATTTCTTTCATCAGTGTCTTATAATTTTCTGCATGCAGGACTTTTGTCTCCTTAGGTAGGTTTATTCCTAGATATTTCATTCTCTTTGATGCAGTGGTAAATGGGAGTGTTTCCTTAATTTTACCTTCAGATTTTTCATCATTAGTGTATAAGAATGCCAGAGATGTCTGTGCATTAATTTTGTATCCTGCAACTTTTCCAAACTCATTGATTAGCTCTAGTAGTTTTCTGGTAGCATCTCTAGGATTCTCTATGTATAGTATCATGTCATCTGCAAACAGTGACAGCTTTACTTCTTCTTTTCTGATTTGGATTCCTTTTATTTCTTTTTCTTCTCTGATTGCTGTGGCTAAAACTTCCAAAACTATGTTGAATATAAGTGGTAATAGTGGGCAACCTTGTCTTGTTCCTGATCTTAGTGGAAATGCTTTCAGTTTTTCACCATTGAGGATGATGTTGGCTGTGGGTTTGTCATATAGGGCCTTTTTATGTTGAGGGAAGTTCCCTCTATGCCTACTTTCTGGAGGGTTTTTATCATAAATGGGTGTTGAATTTTGTCAAAAGCTTTCTCTGCATCTATTGAGATGATCATATGTTTTTTCTCCTTCAATTTTTTAATATGGTTTATCACATTGATTGCTTTGCGTATATTGAAGAATCCTTGCATTCCTGGAATAAACTGCACTTGATCATGGTGTATGATTCTTTTAATGTGCTCTTGGATTCTGTTTGCTAGTATTTTGTTGAGGATTTTTGCATCTATGTTCATTAGTGATATTGGCCTGTAGTTTTCTTTCTTTGTGACAACTTTGTCTGGTTTTGGTATCATGGTGATGGTGGCCTCATAGAATGAGTTTGGGAGTGTTCCTCCCTCTACTATATTTTGGAAGACTTTGAGGATAGCTGTTAGCTCTTCTCTGAATGTTTTATATAATTTGCTGGTGAAGCCATCTGGTTCTGGGCTTTTGTTTGTTGGAATATTTTTAATCACAGTTTCAATTACAGGGCTTGTTATTGGTCTGTTCATATTTTGTATTTCTTCCTCGGTCAGTCTCATAAAGTTGTGCATTTCTAAGAATTTGTCCATTTCTTCCAGTTTGTTCATTTTATTGGCATAGGTTGCTTGTAGTAATCTCTCGTGATCCTTTGTATTTCTGCAGGGTCAGTTGTTACTTCTCGTTTTTCATTTTGAATCCTATTGATTTGAGTCTTCTCCCTTTTTTTCTTGATGAGTCTGGCTAATGGTTTATCAATTTTGTTTATCTTCACAAAGAACCAGCTTTTAGTTTTATTGATCTTTGCTATTGTTTCCTTCATTTCTTTTTCAGTTATTTTTGATCTGATCTTTATGATTTCTTTCCTTCTGCTAACTTTGGGGTTTTTTTGTTCTTCTTTCTCTAATTGTTTAGGGGTAAGGTTAGGTTGTTTATATGAGATATTTCCTGATTCTTATGGTAGGATTGTATTGCTATAAACTTCCCTCTTAGAAGTGCTTTTGTGGATCCCATAGGTTTTGGGTGCTCTTTTCTCCATTGTCATTTGTTTCTAAGTAGTTTTTGATTTCCTCTTTGATTTCTTCAGTGATCACTTAGTTATTAAGTAGTGTATTGTTTAGCCTCCATGTGTTTGTATTTTTTACAGATCTTTTCCTGTTATTGATATCTAGTCTCATAGCATTGTGGTCAGAAAAGTGACTTGTTATGATTTTAATTTTCTTAAATTTACCAAGGCTAGACTTGTGACCCAAGATATTATGTATCCTGGAGAATGTTGCATGAGCACTTGAGAAAAATGTGTATTCTGTTGTTTTTGAATGGAATGTGCTATAAATATCACCTAAGTTCATCCTGTTTAATGTATCATTTAAAGCTTGTGTTTCCTTATTGATTTTCATTTTGGATGATCTGTCCATTGGTGAAAGTGGGGTGTGGAATCCCCTACTATGATTGTGTTACGGTCGATTTCCCCTTTAATGGCTGTTAGTATTTGCCTTATGTATTGAAGTGCTCCTATGTTGGGTGCATATATATTTACAATTGTTATATCTTCTTCTTGGATTGATCCCTTGATCATTATGTAGTGTCCTTCTTTGTCTCTTGTAATAGTCTTTATTTTAAAGTCTATTTTATCTGATATGAGAATTGCTACTCCAGCTTTCTTCTGATTTCCATTTGCATGGAATATTTTTTTCCATCCCCTCACTTTCAGTCTGTATGTGTCCCTAAGTCTGAAGTGGGTCTCTTGTAGACAGCATATATATGGGTCTTGTTTTTGTATCCATTCAGCCAGTCTGTGTCTTTTGTTGGGAGCATTTAATCCATTTACATTTAAGGTAATTATCGATATGTATGTTCCTATTCCCATTTTTTAAATTGTTTTGGGTTTGTTATTGTAGGTCTTTTCCTTCTCTTGTGTTTCTTGCCCAGAGAAGTTCCTTTAGCGTTTTTTTTAAAGCTGGTTTGGTGGTGCTGAACTCTCTCAGCTTTTGCTTGTCTGTAAAGGTTTTAATTTCTCCATGAAATCTGAATGAGATCCTTGTTGCATAGAGTAATTTGGTTGTAACTTTTTCTTCTTTATCACTTTAAATAAGTCCTGCCAGTCCCTTCTGGCTTGCAGAGTTTCTCATGAAAGATCAGCCATTAACCTTATGGGGATTCCCTTGTGTGTTATTTGTTGTTTTTCCATTGCTGCTTTTAATATGTTTTCTTCGTACTTAATTTTTGATAGTTTGATTAATATGTGTCTTGGTGTGTGTCTCCTTGGATTTATCCTGTATGGGACTGTCTGTGCTTCCTGGACTTGATTAACTATTTCCTTTCCCATATTAGGGACGTTTTCAACTATAATCTCTTCAAATATTTTCTCAGTCCCTTTCTTTTTCTCTTCTTCTTCTGGAACCCCTATAATTCGAATGTTGGTCTGTTTAATGTTGTCCCAGAGGTCTCTGATACTGTCCTCAGTTCTTTTCATTCTTTTTTCTTTATTCTGCTCTGTAGTAGTTACTTCCACTATTTTATGTTCCAGGTCACTTATCCATTCTTCTGCCTCAGTTATTCTGCTACTGATCCCTTCTAGAGTATTTTTAATTTCATTTATTGTGTTTTTCATCATTGCTTGTTTCTTCTTTAGTTCTTCTAGGTCCTTGTTCAATGTTTCTTGCATTTTGTCTATTCTATTTTCAAGATTTTGGATCATCTTTACTATCATTATTCTGAATTCTTTTCAGCTAGACTGCCTATTTCCTCCTCATTTGTTAGGTCTGGTGGGTTTTTAACCTTGCTACTTCATCTGCTGTGTGTTTTTCTGTCTTTCATTTTGCTTTTCTTACTGTGTTTGGGGTCTCCTTTTTGCAGGCTGCAGGTTCGTAGTTCCTGTTGTTTTTGGTGTCTGTCCCCAGTGGCTAAGGTTGGCTCAGTGGGTTGTGTAGGTTTCCTGGTGGAGGGGAGTAGTGCCTGTGCTGTGGTGGATGAGGCTGGATCTTGTCTTTCTGTTGGGCAGGTCCATGTCTGGTGGTGTGTTTTGGGGTGTCTGTGGCCTTATTATGATTTTAGGCAGATTGTCTGCTAATGGATGGGGCTGTGTTTGTGTCTTGCTAGTTGTTTGGCATATGGTGTCCAGCACTGTAGCTTTCTGGTCGTTGAGTGCAGCTGGGTCTTGGTGTTGAGATGGAGTTGTCTGGGAGATTTTCACCATCTGATATTACATGGAGCTGGGAGGTCTCTTGTGTACCAGTGTCCTGAAGTTGGCTCTCCCATCTCAGTGGCACAGCCCTGATGCCTGGCTGGAGCACCAAGAGACTGTCCTCCACACTGCTCAGTATGAAAGGGAGATAAAATAGAAAGAAGGAAAGAAAGAAAAAATAAAATAAGCCAAGATAAAATAAAATAAAGTTATTAAAATAAAAAAAAAATAATTATTAAGAAAAGAAAATTTTTTAAGTAAAAAGAAGAACAAAAAACCAGACGGACAGAACCCTAGGACAAATGGTGAAAGCAAAGCTATACAGACAAAATCTCACACAGAAGCATACAGATACACACTCACAAAAAGCGGAGAAGGGGAAAAAATAATATATCGTTACTCCCAAAGTCCACCTCCTCGATTTGGGATGATTCGTTGTCTATTCAGTTATTCCACAGATGAAGGGTTCATCAAGTTGATTGTGGAGCTTTAATGCGCTGCTTCTGAGGCTGCTGGTAGAAATTTTCCTTTCTCTTCTTCGTTTGTTCAGCTCCCGGGGTTCATCTTTGTATTTGGTCCCACGTCTGCGTGTACGTCACCTGAGGACGTCTGTTGTTTGCTCGGACAGGACAGGGTTAAAAGAGCAGCTGATTCAGGGGCTCTGGCTCACTCAGGCCGGGGCGAGGGAGGGGTACGGATGCAGGGAGAGCCTGCGGCGGCAGAGGCCGGTGTGACGTTGCAGCAGCCTGAGGCGTGCTGTTCATTCTCCAGGGGAAATTTTTCCTGTATCACGGGACCATGGCAGTGGCGGGCTGCACAGGCTCCTGGGAGGGTTGGTGTGGATAGTGACCTGTGCTCGCACAGAGGCTTCTTGTTGGCGGCAGCAGCAGCCTTAGCATCTCATGCCCGTCTCTCGGGTCTGCCCGCCTCGCGCCCGTCTCTGGAGCTCCTTTATGCGGTACTCTTAATCCCCTCTCCTCGCGCACTGGGAAATAAAGAGGCAAGAAAAAGTCTCTTGTCTCTTCGACAGTTCCAGACTTTTTCCCGGAATCCTTCCTGGCTAGCCGTGGTGCACTAACCCCTTCAGGCTGTGTTCACACCGCCAGCCCCAGTCCTCTCCCGGTATCCGACCAAAGCCCGAGCCTCAGCTCCCAACCCCCGCCCGTCCCGGCGGGTGAGCAGACCAGCCTCTCGGGCTGGTGAGTGCTGGTAGGCACCGACCCTCTGTGCGGGAATCTCTTCTCTTTGCCCTCTGCACCTCTGTTGCTGTGCTCTCCTTCGCGACCCCGAAGCTTCCCCGTCCGCCACCCCGCAGTCTCTGTCCGCGAAGGGGCTTCCTAGTGTGTGGAAACCTTACCTCCTTCACAGCTTCCTCCCACTGGTGCAGGTCCCATCCCTATCCTTTTGTCTCTGTTTATTCTTTTTTCTTTTGCCCTACCCAGGTATGTGGGGAGTTTCTTGCCTTTTGGGAGGTCTGAGGTCTTCTGCCAGTGTTCAGTAGGTGTTCTGTAGTTGTTCCACGTGCAGATGTATTTCTGATGTATTTGTAGGGAGGAAGGTGATCTCCGCATCTTACTCTTCCACCATCTTCTCAAATCCTAAACAGGATTTTTTAATGTGATATTAAAAATATGGTCCAGGGGGCTTCCCTGGTGGCGCAGTGGTTGAGAGTCCGCCTGCCAATGCAGGGAACACGGGTTCGTGCCCTGGTCCGGGAAGATCCCACATGCCACGGAGCAGCTGGGCCCGTGAGCCATGGCCACTGAGCCTGCACATCCGGAGCCTGTGCTCTGCAACGGGAGAGGCCACAACAGTGAGAGGCCCGCGTAACGCAAAAAAAAAAAAATATATATATATATATATATATATAGCCCAAACATTTTAGAATTGACTTTTTATATAGGTCTGTTATCTGTGGGATCATCTAGGGCTCAAAAAAAGCCATATTCTAAGCATTTACTCATGTGAACTGTCTTCCCCTAGCAATCCAGATTTCATTAAATACCAATGTAAGACACATAATTCCCTGCTACAAGAGTACTATTTTTATTTTATTAACACTGACATTCTCAAGAAATGAAATTGAGTTATTTGTAGTAAGGTGGATGGACCTAGAATCTGTCATACAGAGTGAAGTAAGTTAGAAAGAGGAAAACAAATACCGTATGCTAACACATATATATCGAATCTAAAAAAAAAAGAAAAAATTGTCATGAAGAACCTAGGGGCAAGATGGGAGTAAAGACACAGACCTACTAGAGAATGGACTTGAGGACACAGGGAGGGGGAAGGGTAAGCTGGAACAAAGTGAGAGAGTGGCATGTACATGTATACACTACCAAACGTAAAATAGATAGCTAGTGGGAAGCAGCCGCATAGCACAGGGAGATCAGCTCAGTGCTTTGTGACCAGCTAGAGGGGTGGGTTAGGGAGGGTAGTGGGGAGGGAGATGCAAGAGGGAAGAGCTATGGGAACATAAGTATATGTATAACTGATTCACTTTGTTATAAAGCAGAAACTAACATACCATTGTAAAGCAATTATGCTCCAATAAAGATGTCAATAAAAAAATAATACAAATGAATGTATATATCAAAACAGAAACAGACTCACACACACACACAAAAAAAAACCTGACATTCTCGACAGGTCTACAAATAGGGATGAATATAGAAGTGATGGTACATGTGAGTGCCCCTGATTGTATTTCTACCATGTTGATGAAATGGAATGCTCTCTTCACCCATTGGCCACCTGCACATAAATAATTGGAATCTACCCCTCAGATATAGATTGGCTTCTGTGTCCTGTCACAGTCAAATGTTTGAGACTAATGGGCCTGAGAGTTTGGCAAAATTATCAAGTTAATTCAGCACTGAGGGTAGGTGGTGAGCTGGTTATCCTTCCCTAGTTAGCACCTCTCTCTAATGTGTTACATACCTGTTGAACTGCAGAGTCTATATAACTCTTTGAAATACTATATAAATTAATCATGCTGTTATGCATTTTATTTTGTACTGAGAAGGGACATAAAATACCAAGCTATTTAAATATTAATTTTCCTGAAAATCACATTGTATATAATGGAATTAGTCTTTCTTCACATATAATTAACCTTCTACAAGTAACTCAGAGTCATGAGCTTTTGAGAATTTAGATGATTCAAAATTATACTACAGTCCATTTACTAGGGTATAAATTAGTATCATCATAATGAACAGCTTAAGAATACATGTACTTTTTGACCCAATTAATCTTTAGATAGTGATCCTTAAGGGGAAAAATACATACAAAAGGACCTATCTATAAGAATGTTCAATACATTAATGTTTAAAATAACAAAATTTTAGAGAGAAAAAATTAATGTTCAGCCAAAAATGTGGGCTAAGTAAATTATCGTTCAAGGGAATATTTTTAACAATAAAAAAGAATGTAATTACATTTTGTTATGAATTTGGATATCTGAAATATATTTTGATAATATTTGATAGCGAGTTTTCAAAAGTAATTTTGGAAACAGTATATATATATTGTAGACTGGTTCTATATAAAATATGAATTTGTACAGAAAATGGTCAGGAATGATAAATAATGTAATGGGTGATCATTTCTAGATGACATATTTCCTTTTAGTTATCTAACGTTTGTGTAATTCATATTTATTATTTGTTTACAGTGGAATCACCCCCACAACTGCTTTTAACTAAAACACATTTACTATACTTTGTTTATCCTCCTGAGATGGCCTACTTTCCAATTTTGCAATGTGCCTGTCACAGTGCATATCTTACCAATGTTGACTCGCTAAATCTACCACCATTGACAGCCGTTTATCACTGCAGTACTAGTTATATGAAGTAACACATATTCTGAGACTTAAGGAGTGAGATGTAATTGTTCAAGTAAAGGACAATAGGGGTATTGTGAACAAGGGGATATTATGTGTCAGGCCAATCAGGTGGTAAGGAGCATGGCTCTTTCAGTAGTGGGAAGAAAATTATACAACTGTAACATATAAAATAAGTTGTGGGGGAGTCCTTACAAAGTGGCAGATTGTACAGAACCACAGAGATGAAGTTAATGAATTATGATTTACTCCAAAGGGAGCCTAAAACCTCTAAAGGGTTTTTAAAAAAGGAGGCCAAAAGCAAGATGCATTAATTGAATATATTTTTGCTCCCTTCTCTGTAAAGAATGAATTGGGAAGTCAAGACATTATACACAGTAGGAGACATTTCCTGTGGTACAAACAGGAGATGATGCTGAAGCAGAGAAATTGGTAGTAGGAGTTATTTGGATACATGACTAGATTTTACACACACACACACACACACACACACACACACACAAACACACACACAGAGAGAGAGAGAGAAAGAGGGAGAGAACAGTAAAATTATAGCTATTTTTATTATAATATTTTAATAATATTCAAAAGTTCAACTCATCAAAATCATATATTCAATCAAAAGCTTAGTTCAAATAAATGCCAAAAAACTGTGTTAGGATCCTTGAATTCACAATTTTGAGTTAGGAGTGAAGACAGAGTTTACTTTATAATTCATTCGTTAATCATTAATCATTAGAGAAAGGCAAATCAAAACTATAATGAGGGCTTCCCTGGTGGTGCAGTGGTTGAGAGTCCGCCTGCCGTTGCAGGGGACACAGGTTCGTGCCCCGGTCTGGGAGGATCCCACATACCGCGGAGCGGCTGGGCCTGTGAGCCATGGCCACTGGGCCTGCGTGTCCGGAGCCTGTGCTCCGCAACGGGAGAGGCCACAACAGTGAGAGGCCCGCATACTGAAAAAAAAACAAAAACAAAAAACAAAACTACAATGAGATATCATCTCACACCAGTCAGAATGGCCATCATCAAAAAATCTAGAAACAATAAATGCTGGAGAGGGTGTGGAGAAAAGGAACGCTCTTGCACTGTTGGTGGAAATGTAAATTGATACAGCCACTATGGAAAACAGTATGGAGTTTCCTTAGAAAACTACAAATAGAACTACCATACGACCCAGCAATCCCACTACTGGGCATATACCCAGAGAAAACCATAATTCAAAAAGAGTCATGTACCAAAATGTTCATTTCAGCTCTATTTACAGTAGCCAGGACATGGAAGCAACCTAAGTGTCCATCAGAAGATGAATGGATAAAGAAGATGTGGCACATATATACAATGGAATATTACTCAGCCATAAAAAGAAACGGAATTGAGTTATTTATAGTGAGGTGGATGGACCTAGAGTCTGTCATACAGAGTGAAGTAAGTCAGAAAGAGAAAAACAAATACCGTATGCTAACACATATATATGGAATCTAAGAAAAAAAAAAAAAAAAGGTCATGAAGAACCTAGGGGTAAGATGGGAATAAAGACACAGACCTCCACGAGCATGGACTTGAGAATATGTGGAGGGGGAAGGGTAAGCTGTGACAAAGTGAGAGAGTGGCATGGACATATATACACTACCAATCATAAAATAGATAGCTAGTGGGAAGTAGCCGCATAGCACAGGGAGATCAGCTAGGTGGTTTGTGACCACCTAGAGGGGTGGGATAGGGAGGGTGGGAGGGAGGGAGACACAAGAGGTAAGAGATATGGGAACATATGTATATGTATAACTGATTCACTTAGTTATAATGCAGAATCTAACACACCACTGTAAAGCAGTTACACTCCAATAAAGTTGTTAAAAAATTTACTAATAAATGATAGGCTTAGGGTTATAGATTTAATAATCTAGTAAATTCAAAGCTTTATAATATTACAGTAATAAGTAGCATGTTTTAATTCCTTATTTCTATCCATTGTTATGTGAGGTTGCTTATTTAATCTAGATGATTTCTGCTATGTAACAGAGGCATTGGTATTCACTTAACTTTTCTTCTTCAAAAGATAGATTGATGAGTGTTTCCAATGTGATTGTCATTTAAGACTTGTCTTCTACCACTGTGTGAATCAATTTAATTGAAGTTCAATATATAATGTTGGGTAGTTTTATTTCCTGAGTTTTTCTTAGATTATGACATAGAGTAAATATAATATCGAAGACATATGCATATTATAAGTTAGGCTTCAATTTGTTGTTGTACCACATGGCATAGCCAGATGTATTCTTGCTAGACAGTGTATATAATTACAACGTTGCCCAGTTGGTGTGGCTGGCTGACTCTATAGATGGCTGCCATTATCCTGACTCCTGATGTTCATGCTCTTGTGTCAGCTCCTCCCCTTAAGGGTGTGGGAGTCCTGTGATTTACTTCTAACCAATAGAATACATCAGAGGTGACAAGATGTCCCTGATTATGTCTACATGATTATGGGGTTAAGTTGCATAAGATTCTAGCACTCACTCATCTTGCTGGAGTCTCTTACGCTCCTTTGGTTGCTTTGAGAAAGCAAGTGGTCATGTTGGGAAACCCAAAGTGGAAAGGAAATGTGGGTGGTCTCTAGTAGCTGAAAGTACCCAGCCAAAAACAAAACAAAACAAAACAAACCAACAAAACAAAGGAAGTCTTCAGTACCCACAAGGAAATGGATTTTTGCCAACAACCTGAGCGAACTTGGAAGCAGATCTTTCCTCAACTGAGTCTCAGATGAGACTACATTCTGACCAACACCTTGATTACAGCTTTGCACAGGACTCAGCTAGGCTGTACTCAGACTCTTGACCCACAGAAACTATGAGAAAGTAAATATGTGTTGCCTTAAGTAGTCAAGTTTGGGACAATGTTTTTGCACAGCGATAGAAACTAATAGAGATGGTTTGTGAGTATGCTCAAGAACAATTATAAAATGATGGACATTTATCCTCCATCCCAGTGAGTCTACCTTGCAACTTACAACAGGGTACAACATTGGGCTGCCAGTCTGCAGAACGTGCACACTTGCTAACTTAGTGTCACCAGGGAAAGTAATCTCAGGCATGCTCCTCACATTTTCTGTTGCAGTGGTGAGCACTCCAAATTGCAGGTTTGTTTGTGATTAAGATGATCCTGGCACAGACAACTGTTTTTATTTAGCATTATCCTAAATGAGGGGCAGCAGGGATTTCTTTGTTTAAAGATGGTTAACAAATCACTTAGATGCACTTAGGACAAACAGTAGTTCTACATAAAATGTTGCCATTTATCTTTTATTATAATTGTTTAAAGAAAAACAAACATGTAAGCAGAGGCAGATGAGAATACTTTTTCTGGTAACATTTCAGCCTGTACTGAGAAGAAAGGTAAATCTAGAATATAAAAGCAATAGGAAATCATTCACCATGTTAATTGTAGCTTGTTAGTATGCCTGTGTTCAAATATATCTTCTTTCTTTCCTTGATTTATATGTTTTTTCATTTAAGTTGCTGAAAACTTAGATAATCAGGATGCTACCCATGCTTCTTGGGTTCGGCATTTAGTCCCTCTTTTAATCACACTGAAATGGAGTCCTTTATCTGATCACTGACACCTAAAATGGATGATAAGCATTGGATTAGTATCATTACATAGTCAAGGCAGGGAGCAAGTCTGTGCTAATCCCTGCAGTACAGAAGGCAGCATAAGATTTTAGGACATGGAGGGCAGGCACAGGACAAATGCCATTTATAAAGTACTAGGAAAGAGGTGGGCTGTGTGAAGAGCTTAAGGATATATGAAGTATGATACAATGTTTGCACACACCTCTGTTCTTTTAAACATGCCCTTTCTGCTTCCTGGAATTGTTTCTGCTCAGTATTCCATCTAACAGACATCTATAACAATTAAATCTTTTTCCTGTTTTTTTTACTTTTTTTTTTTTTTTTTTGCGGTACGCGGGCCTCTCACTGCTGCGGCCTCTCCCTTTGCAGAGCACAGGCTCTGGACGCACAGGCTCAGTGGCCATGGGATCCTCCCAGACCGGGGCAGGAACCCATGTCCCCTGCATAGGCAAGCGGACTCTCAACCACTGTGCCACCAAGGAAGCCCCTTTTTACTGTTTTATTCAGACATAGTATGTGTTGTCCTGTGTGTCCACAGAACTTTATACCTAAGCTCATTTCAGTATTTGAAAGAAAATTATAACTTTCAGTCTCCCTTCAGTGTAGGGAATAGGAAGCTTCATGTGTTTAAATCTCTGCTTTTAGCATGGTACCTGGCACTCAGTAGATAGTCAATAGATATTTGTTTAAAAATTATTGCTACTGTTGATTGGAAACCTGCAGTGCAAGAAGCAAGAGTTCATACTAAATCAGATGACCACATCATATTAGGTATTCTTGGAAAAAAAAAGATTTAATACTTTTGCATACACACATACACGTACACACACATCCCTACGTACTTCAGTATATATTCAAATTTGTACTTTAAAAATTGATTTTTGAAAGTCAAATGGTCACATGTAATTTTTTTAAAATGGCTTTCTACCTATTAAGAATATTTGCATTCTTATGTGTTCTCTGAAAATTGAAAGGAACATTACATTTTCTGAAAATACTGGGAGGATCATTAACAAGTAAATAAATTCTTTATCACTAATTCTTTGTTGTAAAAGTCAAGATTACCACAGGGAAATCAAAATAGTAAACCAATCTTTTTCTAAAACACTTTCTAACATACAAGAAAAACATTAAACCATAACCTACTTGTGCTTCTGAGAAATAAACAGAATTAGATTTCTTCAGCCCTATCCCCGGTGTATAAGTGCAGATCCATTTACTAATTGTATACTCAGATTTCTTTATCTATTTGATTTTAACTTAAAATAATTTTTGCATTTTCTCATTATAAATGGAATGTTTACTTAGTGTCAAAATTTTGAAAATATATAGAAAGATTTTTAAAAGCAAAAGAAAAATTCAGTAACCCATGGATATGCCATCTGGAAATAAACATTGTTATCATTCTCATGTATTTATTTTCATATATATTGTGAGTACATACCTTTAAACAGTAGAGATAATATTGGCAAATGTTACTTTTTATATAACATTTTAAAATACCATGAACATTTCCCTATCATTTAATTAAAATATATTTACTTATGAAATATTTTCCAGATGTTACTTGTATAGTAATAAATTTGAATGATATTTTTGTTTGTTTAGGGGAATTATTTCTCTTTTTTTAAAATTTCAAAATATTTTAATTTTTAAGAAAGAATACATGCACAAAGACATTGAAATAATATAAAATGGCAAGCTTTGTGGGAAACTATGCTTACATTTTATTAATTATGAATTTTTATATACATTAAAATGATAATCAATGTATAAAGAATCTTAAAGTATATTGCCAAATTTTCATAGATATTTTTCTCATCATATGAATTCCCAGTTTGTGTACCATTTATTTAACAATGAAAATATAAAGGATTATTTCTCTTCAATAACCCATTTTTAGATTACCTGCCTATGACAAAATTGATGCAAATTAAAACATTAGTTTAAGCCACTTTCTTCTTAATATTTTAAAATATATTAATTTTCCATATTTAGTGACAAATTGTCCTGATTTGCCTGAGACTGAGGACATGGGGCTTTGAGTGTTAAAATCAGGACAGCCTCAGGTAAAATGGAGCTGTGGATTAATTTATTCTAATGTGAATGCTTTATTCTTCTCAGTGTTTTGTGGCAGACGCTGTTTCCTGTTCTACAACTTCCTGTTTCCTCTTCTTGCTGATCACAGAACTAGGCAATATTTTCTAGCTCCTCATGCAGTTAAATGCAATTCAAGTGGAAGTGCCATGCCCTGCATTCAGTCCTGGCCCATCAAAACCTCTCACACATGCTCTTTAAGCCATGTTTCCCTTTTGGCTGACTGGGGTGAGCAAGGCCATAGTAACCTTGGAAGTCATGTGATGAGTAGCACCCATGGCGGCCTGGTTCCTAAATGACCGCATGGAGCAGAGCCTCCCCTCTGACAAGAACACCTACTCTGGAGTGCTAAATATGAGGAATAAACTCTACTGAGTTTATATCACTATAAATTATGTGTCAGTATGTTATGGTAGCTGGATTTAAAATATTCAATCTAGTGTTTCACTATTTAAATATCTACTCAGTTACAAAGGATATCACTAAGCTGTTTGTGAGCTCTGTATGTGGGGAAGGATGATCTGAGATTGTCATAGTAATTTTTGGAGTTTTATGTTTTGTAAAGAAATCACAGTAGTTTGAAAAAGTAGTGAGTAGAATGGAAAAGAATCTAGTTAAATAATTGGAATTAGGCCAGAATCCCAAGGTTAAAAACTTATCTCTTTTAAAGGAGAGAGAAAAATAGTACAGTGAGATTTTTATTAGTAGTACTAAGAAAAAGAGCAATTTAATAACCAGAAATCACCAGTAGCTTAGTTTTATATATTTATTTTAAGATCACCCTTCACAATTCCATCTGTACATTTTATAACTTGGCCATAAAATTAGATTTAAAATTCAGTCATTCAAAAGAGAAATTCAGTTCTTTAGTCCATTGCTAAAATTAAATGCTTGTTCTCAAAAACCGCTGCTGAATGTCACAGCCGTACTATAGCCATGGAAATAGGGGGATTAGAGAAAAAATTACTTTCAGAAACACATATCCAGAATGGATGAATCAGAAAGTTTATTTTCACACTACTGGAGGCTGATATTTTCTGAAGATAAATTAATAGGATGTATATCAATAAGGATGAACAATCCAGATGTAATTAATTTATTCCACATGAAATGAAAGGTATGGGGGTGTGGTGGCTATTTTATATTTACCTTCTGTCTTCACTTTTCATTAGATACAGCATACAAAATTAACACTGAAGAACATAACCCTTCCAAATTAAGTAAAATTGACTGTATTTATAAATGATAATTTCAAAAGTAGCTCAATTAATTAACCTGATATTTTTGTACTATGTTTTCAGTAGTGTCGCTTTTCTTATCACACTTTAATTTGATGATTAATTTTTATAATTAAAAAGATATAAATTCAACTTTTACTTTAATATCCTTTGAAAGTACAGTATTTGCTATTATACAGTTCTGTGTATAAGCAGTCCAATGGCTCTTTAGTTTCTGAAGCTTCTTCTATTTTTTATTTCTCTCACCCTTAGGGTGTTAACCCTTTACCTACATGGTTCATCACCAAATCTTAAGTCTAGAAACCTGTGGGAAATAAAAAAAAGGGGAAAGGATCATTCAAAAACAAACCAAAACCACAACTTTGATATTTGGAAAATAAGTATTTGAATATTTGTTTCTTCATTTAAAAATGAATGAGCAACAATAAGACAATATAAAGTAAATAAAAAGTATACTGCAGCATAGTTCATGGTGTACTGGGGAAAACCACTGGATCCAGGAAAAATTAAAGAAAATAATACCTCTGGATAAGAACTGAGATGGAAAATAAAAAGTTTTGGAGAAGATCTGCTTTGAATTACCAGTGTGTACAAGGTGATATTGTTTCTATAAAAATAAAACTGTGTAACATAGGAAGAGAGTAAGCAGAAATGCAGAGATATAAATCTAAGAAGCAGGGTACAAAAAGAAAAGGAACTTGTTTAATTAAGAACACAATGCAGAGAAATTAAGGAAACAATCCCCTTCACCACTGCAACAAGAAGAATAATATACCTAGGAATAAACCTGCCTATGGAGGTAAAAGACCTGTAGTCAGAAAACTATAAGACACTGATGAAAGAAATCAAAGATAACACACACAGATGGAGAAATATACCATGTTCTTGGATTGGAAAAATCAATATTGTGAAAATGACTATATTACACAAAGCAGTCTACAGATTGAATGGAATCCCTATCAAATGACCAATGGCACTTTTTACAGAACTAGAAAAAAAATCTTAAAATTTGTATGGAGACACAAAAGACCCCAAATAGTGAAAGCAATCTTGAGGGAAAAAAAACAGAGCTGGAGGAATCAAACTCCCTGACTTCAGACTATACTACAAAGCTACAGTAATCAAGACAATATGGTATAGTGAAAGCAATCTTGTGAAATAGTGAAAGCAATCTTGAATAGTGAAAGCAATCTTGAGGGAATAGTGAAAGCAATCTTGAGGGAAAAAAACAGTGAAAATAGTGAAAGCAATCTTGAATAGTGAATAGTGAAAGCAATCTTGAGGGAAAAAAACAGCTGGAGGAATCAAGCTCCCTGACTTCAGACTATACTACAAAGCTACAGTAATCAAGACAATATGGTACTGGCACAAAAACAGAAATATAGATCAATGGAACAGTAAAGAAATCCCAGAGATAAAGCCATACACCTATGGTCAACAAATCTATGACATAGAGGGCAAAGATATACAGTGGAGAAAAGACAGTCTCTTCAATAAGTGTTGCTGGGAAAACTGGACAGCTACATGTAAAAGAATGAAATTAGAACACTCCCTAACACCATACGCAAAAATAAACGCAAAATGGATTCAAGACCTAAATGTAAGACCAGACACTATAAAATTCTTAGAGTAAAACAGAGGAAGAACACTCCCTGACACAAATCACAGCAAGATCTTTTTTGATCCACCTCCTAAAGTAATGGAAATAAAACCAAAAATAAACAAATGGGACCTAATGAAACTTAAAAGCTTTTGCACAGCAAAGGAAACTACAAACAAGATGAAAAGACAACCCTCAGAATGGGAGAAAAATACTTGTAAACAAATCAACTGACAAAGGATTAATCCCCAAAATATATAAACAGCTCATGCAACTCAATGTTAAAAAAACAACCCAATCCCAAAATGGGCAGAAGACGTAAATAGACATCTCTCCAAAGAAGACATACAGATGACAAAGAGGCACATGAAAAGCTGCTCAACATCACTAATTATTAGAGAATGCAAGTCAAATCTATAATGAGGTATCACCTCGCACCGGTTAGAATGGGAATCATCAGAAAATCTACAAACAACAGATGCTGGAGAGGGTGTGGAGAAAAGGGAACGCTTTTGTGCTGTTGGTGGGAATGTAAATTGATACAGCCACTATGTAGAACAGTATGGAGGTTCCTTAAAAAACTAAAAATATAATTACCGTATGATCCAGCAATCCCACTACTGGGCATATGCCCAGAGAAAACCATAATTCAAAAAGACACCTGCACCCCAATGTTCATTGCAGCACTATTTACAATAGCCAGGTCATGGAAGCAACTTAAATGACCATCGACAGATGACTGGATAAAGAAGTTGTGGTACATATATACAATGGAATATTGCTCAGCCATAAAAAGGAACAAAATTGGGTCATTTGTAGAGACGTGGATAGACCTAGAGACTGTCATACAGAGTGAAGTAAGTCAGAAAGAGAAAAACAAATATCGTATATTAACGCATATAAGTAGAATCTAGAAAAATGGTACAGGTAAACCAGTTTGCCAGGCAGAAATAGAGACACAGATGTAGAGAACAAACGTATGGACACCAATGGGGAAAGTGGGGTGGTGGTGGTGGTGGTGAGATGAGCTGGAAGATTAGGATTGACATATAATAGATATATATATAGATATAATAGATAACTAATAGCCTGCTGTATAAATAATAAATAAATAAAATAAAATTCATCAAACAGAACAGAATGCAGAGAAGTGAAAATGCAATAACAATTATAACTCCCATTGGAGGCCATAAAATCTTAAATGAAAGTTGAAGAAATGGGAATAGAAATTTTAGAAGGTAAACTTAATTCCTTTAGGATCACTGCAGTAAAAAAGAGACAAATAAAAAAGGAAAAGCTAATCAAAATCAAGGATTAGTAAGAAAAGATCCTAATGACACATAAAATAGCCTGACAAGTAGTACATAAAAGAAATAGATAAAATAAATAAAAGCTAAAAATAAAATAATCTCTGTTCTAATTTAATCTGAAGCTGTAGGTCTAAACTACTCATTTTATTCTAGGTAAAATTAATGGATTCTGGAAAAATGTTTGGATTTTGAAGATATAAGAAATAGTCTCAAATAATCACTCAAGCAGGTTTAGATTTACCAAACAAAGTAACAGAAGTAGAACAGAATTTACCTTTTTCTATTAAATATCAAATGCCAGCCATTAATATTCACAAAAGTTTCTTTTAATGTTTGTAAACAAGATATGGACACTCAAACACAGGTATATAGCTATGGTT
Source organism: Grampus griseus (assembly GCF_964374135.1). Classification (NCBI taxonomy): domain Eukaryota; kingdom Metazoa; phylum Chordata; class Mammalia; order Artiodactyla; family Delphinidae; genus Grampus; species Grampus griseus. Next base: position 77,897,824 of record NC_139000.1, on the reverse strand, counting down.
TCTACCTTATCTCTGTTCTCCTAGTGCTCCCTGAAGTGTAGCAATACTGGCTTCTGTGCAGTTGATCATGTCAGGCATCTTTGTGTTTCATTATCTTTGAGGTTTTTTTGCTTTTTTTTTTTTTAACCTAAGCTGAATTACTCTTTCTGCAAATAGGCATATGGCTTGTTTGGGCCAACCTTTCAGATCTCAGCTTAAATGTCACTTTTTGGAGAACTTTTTCATGAATATCCAATCTAAAGAATATTGCCACTCACTCAACATTCATTAACTCTGGTTTATTTTTCTTCTTAGGACTTATGGTTAACTATTTCTATTTAATATAGCATTTATTTCTGTCTTTCACAGACACAGACTTTGTTCATGGTTATATCACCAGCACATAAAACAATTCTTGGGAAATAGTAGGGCTCAAAAAATCTTGGATATCCCACTACTGGGCATATACCCTGAGAAAACCAAAATTCAAAAAGAGTCATGTACCAAAATGTTCATTGCAGCTCTATTTACAATAGCCCGGAGATGGAAACAACCTAAGTGCCCGTCATCGGATGAATGGATAAAGAAGATGTGGCACATATATACAATGGAATATTACTCAGCCATAAAAAGAAACGAAATTGAGCTATTTGTAATGAGGTGGATAGACCTAGAGTCTGTCATACAGAGTGAAGTAAGTCAGAAAGAAAAAGACAAATACCGTATGCTAACACATATATATGGAATTTAAGAAAAAAATGTCATGAAGAACCTAGGGGTAAAGCAGGAATAAAGATGCAGACCTCCTAGAGAACGGACTTGAGGTTATGGGGAGGGGGAAGGGTGAGCTATGACAGGGCGAGAGAGAGTCATGGGCATATACACACTAACAAACGCAGTAAGGTAGATAGCTAGTGGGAAGCAGCCGCATGGCACAGGGATATTGGCTCGGTGCTTTGTGACAGCCTGGAGGGGTGGGATGGGGAGGGTGGGAGGGAGGGAGACGCAGCAGGGAAGACATATGGGAACATATGTTTATGTATGACTGATTCACTTTGTTATAAAGCAGAAACTAACACACCATTGTAAAGCAATTATACCCCAATAAAGATGTTAAAAAAAAAAAAAAATCTTGGATAAATAAATAAATGAACAAGAAATATATAGATGGGAGAATGAAGCAAATGAATTTAAACACAGATTGACTCAGAAGTTTTCTGTTCACATAAAAAGTAAATAGATGATTTGAAGTTATGCCAGCATGCAGAATATAAACTACTAAAGCCCCTCCTGATAAAAATAAGTAAAACTGTGAATAAAAGTAATTTAAAAATTTCAAATAAACCACTGTGCTAGCATTGTGATAAGGAATCTAAAAAGCATTGAAATGAAGTGAGAGTAGGAAAACTAGGGGTTAAACAGTCTTCAAAGCAAGGTCAAACTCTGGAGACCTTGAGGTTCTACTGAAATATGTTAGCTTTAACAAATTTAAACATTTGTGTTCATGCAGACCACATTTTCTGAATGAAGGCAATTAAAATAGATCAATTTTAAAAATAACTGAAAAATGCATATTTGAAACAAAAATGCAACTCTAACCTCAAATGAAAAAACATAATGGAAATTAAGTATTAAGAATGAATAGTAATTAAAGCATTATCTATCTAAATATCTAAGAAGTAAAGTTGTATTTAGAAGGAAATATGTAGCTTTCCTTTGTGATACAAGAAACTATAAAATATTCAGCTGAGGCCAAAATAAGATATTAATTAAAGGAAAAACAGAATAAAGACAGTCAAAAGAAGGAAATATCAAAGATGGGATCTCTAGTTAATGAAACTGAGAGCAGAAGTAGTCAACAAAGCCAAAAGTTGATTCTCTGAAATGCATGACCTGCATGACCATGATAACATGACTCTGATGATAACATGACCATGATAACATGATAGTCATGATAACATGACTGATAACATGACCATGTATTTCTTAAGACTCACTGAAATCAAAAGAGAAAGCAAAGATAAACAATAATATAAATGAAAAAGGAGACATAGCCACACAGCTAATAAAAAATATTATGAAGAACTTTAGGCCAATAAATTTGAACTTTTCAAAAAAAAAAATAAGTACTTTGAAAAATAAAACCTCCTGAAAATGACTCAAAGAGATAATAAAACCATGAGATGCTATATAGCCATTAAGAACAATTTTGAGTTAAAAGTCTTCCTATAACTAAAATAGTAGTTTCAACAGTTTCAGAGACAAATTTAATCAAACGTTTGTGGCACAGATACATTTTACACAAAATTTAACTAGTAAAAAAAGAAAAGGCAACAACTTAAAAAAAAGAGAGCATTTATAATAAATCTACACATATGTAACACTTAATGTTGAAATAATAAAGCCTTTTCCTTTCCTTATAGTCAATACTATTTCAAAGGTGTCCATGATTCAACATTTCGATACAGGGTTTTCAATAGAAGAGACATAAAAAGGTATAAAGTATGAAAAGGAAAAACAAACTTGCCCATGGTTTTCAAATAATAGGATTATGTATGTAGAAAGTCCAAAACAAATTATCAGTTTATTTTCTCTTTTCCAATTTTCATATATTCTGTTGTTTTTCTTGCCAGGACTTCCAGTAAAATGTTGACTAGAAATACCAGTAGTGGCTATTGCTGTCTCATTAATCTCATAAGGAAAGCTTTCAACATTCTGTCCTTAAGTACAGTGTTTGTACTTAAGATCTCTTTTATCAAATAATATGGTTTCTTTCTTTTTTTTTTTTTTAAGTACAGTAGTTTATTTTTTTAGTTTACAATGAGTGGATATTGACTTGCAGCAAATGATTTTTCCTGCACCTATTTAAAAGCTTGTATGATTTTCATCTTTATACTGTTAACATTGTTCATTATTTGTCTTTTTTATTTTAAAACTGTTTTTCACTACATAGTAAAGTTGAACATATAATTTAGTAATAACACTTGAAATGTATCTTGGAAAAATGATTGTATACCTGTCCCTGGAGACATGAACAGAAATGTTTACTGCAGTATTGTTCATAATTGCTCCCCCCCCAAATTGGGAAATAGTTTATCATCTGTCAAAAGCACAATGGAAAAACACAATTTTATTGTACAATGAAGCACTAAAATGTATGAACTTCAGCTATATATGTAGAAATGGAGAAATTGCAAAAACATTAAGCAAAACAAGCAAATCACTGAAGAATACATATACTATGGTTCCATTTTTATAATTTTTAACAGTAGTGAGGTTAACTAGGTAGTCAAATTATGAAGAGAGTCAATAGAATTAGGAAAATATTTGTGCCATACCTTGGGAGGTAGGGTAGTGAATGCTTTGGAGGCAGGACACAGAGGAGTCATCACATGTACTGGTAATATGCTATTTCTTAAGCTGGGTATATAAGCATTAATTTTATTATAAATCTTTGAACTGTTCCTATACATTATATAAATACTTTTATAAACTAATGATAAATATCATAATAAAATACTTTAAAATAATAAATATATAAATATATAGCTGACTAAACCATAGTGAAATTTTACTTCCATTAGAAAAGGTGGGGGGAGACATATCTTCTCTGAAATAATTCACTCTTTTTCTTTGACATTCTATTACGGATTTTCAGTATATGTTAGTTTTTAACTTGCTTTTGCTGGTCTTCCCCACTGATTTTAGGCTCTTTGATGGCAAGATCCCATCTGTTGTTTAATCGAGTATACTATGCCTATTGTACATTGCCTGGCAAACAGTATTTGCTCACTTTATATTTGTAACTCAGTGAATGGGCTAATGCATAAAAAATAGTGAAAAGCAAATGATACCTGGAGAAGTTACCAGATATCAACTTGCTCTCCTTATAGTGAGCCTTACAGTGCATTATTTAGGGGTGCTTAATTTTCCTCTCTCTAAGGATGTTTATGATATATATAAATTGTAAGATTTGTGGCTACTGCATCCTGTAGCCACAAAATGAACAAGAACAAAAATATTATAGGGATAAACTAGAAAGTATAGCTTATTTTGTTGACTTTTTGCAGCTGTGTTTCATAGTTCTCCTTGAGTTATAGCCTAATTTAAAGGAGACATTAGGAGATCTTCAAGATGGTGAAGGAGTAAGACATGGAGATCACCTTTGTCCCCACAGATACTTAGGAAATACATCTGCATGTGGAGCGGCTCCTGTGGAATGCCTGCTGAGTGCTGGCAGAGGACCTTGGACTTCCTAGGGGGCAGGAGGCTCCCCATGTGCCTGGGTGGGGTGGGGGAGAAAAGAAAGGGCAGAGACTGAGGAGTAGGGATGGGACCTGCACCTCTAGGAGGGAGCTGTGAAAGAGGAAAAGTTTCCACACACTAGGAAGTCCCTTCACTGGTAGAGATGGTAGTGGCGGGGGCAAGCTTCGGATCCATGTAGGAGAGTGCAGCAATAGGGGTGCAGAGGACAAAGTGGAGAGATTTCCACACAGAGGATTGGTGCCAACCAGCACTCACCAGCCTGAGAGGCTTGTCTGCTCACCCACTGGGGCGGGTGGGGGCGGGAAGCTGAGGCTTTGGCTTCGGAGGTTAGATCCCAGGGAGAGGACCGGGGTTGGCTGCGTGAACAGAGCCTGAAGGGGGTTATTGCATGACAGCTAGCCGGGGGGGCATCTGGGAAAAAGTATGGACCTACCTAAGAGGCAACAGAACATTGTTTGGGGGTGCGTGAGCAGAGGGGATTCAAAGCACCACCTAAACGAGCTCCAGAGACAGGCGCGAGCTGTGGCTTTCAGCGCAGACAACAGAGACGGGCATGAAATGCTAAGGCTGCTACTGCAGCCACCAAGAAGCCTGTGTGAAAGCACAAGTCACTATCCACACCTCCCCTCCAGGGAGCCTGTGCAGCCCACCACTGCCAGGGTCCCGTGATCCAGGGACAGCTTCCCCAGGAGAACATATGGCGTGCCTCAGGCTGTTGCAATGTAATTTTGGCCTCTGTTGCCGCAGGCTTGCCCCACATTCTGTACCCCATCCTCCCCCTGGCCAGAGTGAGCCAGAGCACCCTAATCACCTGCTGCTTTAACCCCGTTCTGTCTGAGCAAAGAACAGACATCCTCAGGTGACCTACATGCAGAGGCGGGCCCAAATCCAAAGCTGAACCCAGGAGCTGTGCAAACAAAGAAGAGAAAGGGAAATTTCTCCCAGCAACCTCAGGAGCAGTGGATTAAATCTCCACAATCAACCTGATGTACCCTGCATCTGTAGAATAACTGAATAGACAAAAATGATCCCAAAATTGAGGCAGTGAACTATGGAAGCAACTGTAGACTGGGGTTTGCTTTCTGCAAAAGCAGAAAGCTTGTTTCTCGTTTTATGTTTATCTTAGTTTAGTATTTAAATTTTATTATCATTGGTAGATTTGTTTATTGATTTGGTTGCTCTTGTCCTCGTTTTTATTTATTTACTTATTTTTTATATATAAATATATATACTTTCTTCCTTTTACTCTTTTTGTGAGAGTGTATGTATATGCTTCTTTGTGTGATTTTGGTATAGCTTTGCTTTTACCATTTGTCCTAGGGTTCTGTCTGTTTTTTTTTTTTTTTTCTTTTTTTAAGTATAGATGTTAGCGCTTATTATCATTGGTGGATCTGTTTTTTAATTTGGTTATTCTCTGCTTTCTTTCTTTTATTATTATTTTTTTTTATTTTAAAGACTATTTATTTTCTCTTTCTTCTTTCTTTCTTTCTCCCTTTTCTTCTAAGCCATGTGTCTGAGAGGGTCTTGGTGCTCAGGCCTGTGCCTCTGAGGCAGAAGAGCTGAGTTCAGGACATTGGTCCACCAGAGATCTCTTGGCTCCACATAATATCAAACGGTGAAAGCTATCCCAGAGATCTCCATCTCAATGCTAAGACCCAGCTACACTCAACAACCAGCAAGCTACATTGCTGGACACCCTATGGCAAACAACTAGCAAGACAGAAACACAACCCCACCCATTAGCAGAGAGGCTGCCTAAAATAATAATAAGGTCACAGACACCCCCAAAAACACCACTGGACACAGTCCTGCAGGCCAGAAAGAAAAGATACAGCCTCATCCACCAGAACATAGGCGCTAGTCCCCTCCACCAAGAAGCCTACACAACCCACTGAACCAATCTTGGCCACTGGGGGAAGACACCAAAAACAACAGGAACTATGAACCTGCAGTCTGTGCAAAGGAGACCCCAAACACAGTAAGTTAAGCAAAATGAGAAGACAGAGAAACACACAGCAGATGAAGTAGCAAGATAAAAACCCACCAGACCAAACAAGTGAAGAGGAAACAGGCAGTTTACCTGAAAAATAATTCAGAGTAATGATAGTAATAATGATCTAAAATCTTGGCAATAGAATGGAGAAAATGCAAGAAACGTTTAACAAGGAACTAGAAGAACTAAAGAGCAAAGAAACAATGATAAACAATACAATTAATGAAATTAAATATTCTCTAGAAGGAATCAATAGCAGAATAACTGAGGCAGAAGAATGATAACTGACATGGAAGATAAAATAGTGGAAATAATTACTGCAGAGCAGAATAAAGAAAAAAGAATGAAAAGAACTGAGGACAGTCTTAGAGACTTCTGGGACAACATTAAACACACCAATATTCGAATTATAGAGGTCCCAGAAGAAGAAGAGAAAAAAAAAGGGACTGAGAAAATATTTGAAGAGATTATAGTTGAAAACTGCCCCTATATGGGAAAGGAAATAGTCAGTCACGTCCAGGAAACGCAGAGAGTCCCATACAGGGTAAATCCAAGGAGAAACACGCCAAGACACATATTAATCAAACTATCAAAAATTAAATACAAAGACAAAATATTAAAAGCAGCATGGGAAAAACAACAAATAACATACAACGGAATCCCCATAAGGTTAACAGCTGATCTTTCAGCAGAAACTGTGCAAGTCACAAGGGAGTGGCAGGACATATTTAAAGTGATGAAAGTGAAAAACCTACAACCAAGATTACCCAGCAAGGATCTCATTCAGATTCAATGGAGAAATTAAAATGTTTACAGACAAGCAAAAGCTAAGAGAATTCAGT